>NW_009201679.1:0-12148 GCF_000690835.1 Fulmarus glacialis | reverse complement strand
TAAATATATAATTCACAGACACAGTGTTACAATGAATTAATAAGTGCTTGTTAGTTAAATACAGGCCCTAAAATCAATACCTGGGTTTTGGGGGTTTGGGTTTTGGTTGTGGCCTTCTTTTTTGTTTGTGTTGGTGTTATTTTTAGTTTTGAGTGGGTTTTTTTTTTGGAAATGGCTTTTTTTTTCAGCTGTGTCCCCATACTTTTTAACTACTTTTAAAGAAAGAATATAAGTTGGAACTATATAAGTTGCTTTTTAAAAGACAAACTATGGATAGTTGACTCAAATTATCTTTCATCAGCTAAATAAGCATCACCGAAATGATGTGTCCCTTAATGTGGAAGCAACAACTGTCAACCTGTTGAAAAACCTAGCAGAAATCAGCTATGCCTAATGTCTTTCCTTTCATTCCTAGACATGTATTTTATGCACAAATTGTGCACCATTCCAGTTTTTGCTTTGCGAGAAGGGAAGTGATATTCTTCCAGCCACTCCTTTCTTTCAGTTCATCATTAATTAGCCTATTCGATATAGCTTAATTGACAACTTCTGATTCTTCTGTGGCAAGGAGTCCCATTATAGCAAGAGCAATACACTGAGCTTAACGGCAATCCTTCCAAAACATCTTGTTTTGATTTAGAAAGCTTCCACAGAATGTTTAATATTGAACTCAATACTTACATAAATAAGCCCCTTTTGCATTTCAGCCAAGCATGAAGTAGAATAGACTGATCTCTGAACATGTAGTCTATTTAAACAACAGCCTCCTTGAAATCAGTCATTAGTTGGTTTGTTAGATAATCCTCTTGACTTGCTGCACAATGGTTGTCAGCCATCTCTGATGAGCTGATCACTGTCTGGGGCTATTATAAATGACTACTCCAGCTTCAAAGAGGTTAGGATTACTAAAAGACAAAAAAAAATTCCTAAAACTCTGGAAGAAAGTATTGTCCAGTATGTTTATGTAGTGCCCCAAAGCAACATTTTATTGGGAATTCTTTATAGCTTTTAATAAGTAGAATGGAACCGTGTCATAAGCTGGTCATTTATTGTTAGTTAATGGTAAATATATATTAAAAATTACTGTCATATCCTTGTAGTTTTTAGAATACAAAACATAATAAATATAGTGTCATCTTTTACTGATTTGTTTGTTTTAGCCTATATGATTAAATAAGAACAGACATCTATGGCATTCTGTGCTCTTCAGTTACAAGCTCTGTGTGTGTTTTTACCCCACAAGAAATTGTTTATACAGTCTTAATGTCAGCATAGGTCCCTAGAGCATAGCTTATCTTCTCTTGTGGTGAAAATGATGTTATGCAAGACATTGGATCAGAAACAACTGCCAGTTCTGTTTCCTTTTTAGCAGTATTTCTTTCTGAAATTCTTGGATTCTTAGGCATAAAAATATTATAATTTGATTTTCAGAGGTGGTTACTATTTTAGATCATAAATTATTCCAGTACAGATAGGTAACCTTCACAGAGAATGAGTCCTACTCATTTTCAGCCTCTGTGGTGTCTTGAAAAATCCTTTAACTGCAGAAGGATAGAGGACTGATTAGGGCAGGCAGATGACAATCAGAAAAGATGACAGTCTCTATAAACAGTTAGGTTAAATTAATCCCACCTTTCAACTTCTTTGGATAAAACTTCTTGGATAAACCCTTCCCCATAGACACACAATTATATTTTTTTAAAAATTCCTTTAAAACCCTTATAGCTATGCTATATTAGGTCATTTCATAAATTGTATACTTAACATGTTAAAATTTTCAAACCTCCACTCCTGCTCCCTCTCTTTGGAATAATGTTAGCACCTGTCATGCAGAGGACAACACCTCTGCAAATACAAGGTCAAAGCATTTATGTCCAGTGACAATGCGAGTACCACAACTGTTTCTGCCCCAAAAGAACAAGCTTCTCCTAACCAGCAACAATACCTAAACACCTTTCTGTAACATAAGCATTCTATTTGTCCAGAAGGACCAGACTCTGTTTGCATGCAGGTGAACACAGTCTCAAGGATAAAAGAATTATGCAGGAAAGCTTCTTTCACGTGTGCTTTTGATAAGAACAAATTGGGTCGTAGGAGGTTTCTAAATTTCTGTTGGACATCTTTGAAAAATGATCAGAATGACTGTGGAGGAAACATCAGTTAAACTATATCTATTTCTCCCTTATTTGGTAAAATAAAAAAAGAAGGATGTATAGATGGTAAATCATACCCTAAAAGATTTGTTGCCTTTTTGTCGTTGGTAAATTTCAAACCAACAGAAAGGGCAAAAAGGAAAAATCCAGGACATCATTACATTTTGTGAACTGAGATCAATGAGAGAAAGAAAAAAACAAGCCAAAAAAAAAGGAAATAGAGCACTACGTGTATGGAGTAAAGGAAAGCAAATGATGTTTTGGCTACCTCCTGGTATTGCTGCAGAGAAAACTATCTCTAAGACTCCATTTGCTTTCCTGGCATAGCCAAATGAGAAATGTGGTCTTCTCTGAGGTCTCAGTCATCACTTAATATCCCTGAGATACTTTCTCTTTTTCTTTAACAATGAAGAATAAGCATGAACAAAGATAACCTCCTACAACTTTGAAGCACACAAAATTTGTCATTTATATCAGTATACTGCTGAGCGGCTTTGGTATAATGTGATTTTATCTAGGGGTCTTCCAAGACATGAGATGTCCTGGGAAAAAGTGGGGATGGTAGAAGAGCAGAGGAACTGCATTGGACACAAAATGTGTTCATGCTGACTTTGGGAACACTCCACAGAGTAAACTCTCAAGCCATCATTACCCCCTAACAGTTTAATCTGGAGCAGTTAGTTCCTCTGCTCAGGATAGCTGCAGTAGAGTCTGACTGATGAGAGCAGAGGCAGGAAGACAAAACAACTGTCTCATTTAACTGACAATGCAGATATACTCTTACAGATCTGTAAATAATAACAGTGCAGGAAAACCCACCTCATGTTTGAGTTACTGCTTAAGTTATCAGAAAAGGCACTGGATGCTTTAAAATATTACATTCTTGTGGGAAACAAACGTTATAGCTAAAAACAAAACAAAAATGGCATATCACAACTTGTCTTGTAATTTACAGATTTTTCGATTTTATTTGTAATTCAGAGTTAAATGAGCAATTACATCTGTGAGATTAATCAAAGTCAGACAGCGGTATATGTTTTTCTATATGTAATTTATTTCCACTCAGATTAGTTATTCTAATATTCACCTCTATGTATTAATTGATTACGATCAGAGAAAATAACCTAGGAATTCCTTTAATTCTGTTTCTACACACATTGACTTTTGGACAGATCACTAGAGTTAATTAAACTCCCTCCATCTAATATTGCTGTGTAGAACAGGGTTCTCCAGTCCAGAGCATATTAAAGGAAAATATCAGATTCAGCTGTGTACATCTTTCACAAGCCTCTGGATGATAATAATACAAGATTGTTTTCATGGCAACATGTTAGATGTTTAATTAACACTGTAAATCTGATTACTTGCTGACCTCCAAACCAGTCACCCATTTGCTAACTTATAATACAATTTAAAGATGGACTAATATGAATGAAAAGTGCAGTTTTCACTAAATCTCTTATTCAAGCAGGAGGTTTTAATAAGGTCTTATACTATAAAAGAAAGACCTGAAAAGAATGTTTAAGTCTTCAGATTTAAAAATGAGTAGTAAGATTCCATAATATCAGATGATTACATGTTCTGAAATCATATGCATTTATCTTTATCTCAAATAATTTTGCATGTTAACTTCATCTTTTCCTCACCCTCTTGAGTCAGCATATATGAAGATGCAGCCACCTTTTAAGGTGTGGTTTATCATCTTTTAAAAGGAAAGGGACAAAATAGGAGTAATTACATAAATATGTGACTGACTACCAATTGATTGATTTGCCTATAATCAGATATGGTTTTTGTAGATATTCAAGCAACAGTAAAGGTCTCAGTAAAGAGCAAAGTAATAAAGTGAGGAGTTTCTTAAGACATATTTTATATGTGTTCCAGACAAAGCCACACAATTACTACTGCATGCTGTTTGATCTGCAATGGAAGCATAGATGGAAAAATTCACATCTGTGAGGAAAAGAATATTTGTAGACCACTCAACTCATAACCGGAGAAAATTTATTCAGGTTTTTTGTAGTACTCATGCAATACTACAGTTCTTGCATGAGAATGATTTAGCTTTCTCACTATAGAAAAATTTAAAACAAAATTATGGCTTAACCAATGTGATTTCTTTTATAGCAAGATGTTATAAAAAAAAAGTTTCTTGATAACAGAAATGCCTTATTGTGGTTTAAACCACATTACTTAAGAAGAAGTGGAACTCCTATAGTGTTTCTACAGGCGTTCGAACAAAAAGAATTCCTGCAGTTTTAGTGTCCCGGGTTTCCATTAGTAGTAACCACACTATTGATTCAATAGGTAAAACCCATATGAAGTACACTTTTTGTACCCATGTTGTCATCATCCTGATTCTTTCATGAAAGGGCTAATCTGGAATCTCTCTCACGTCATGATCAATGATCCCTTTTCAATTCTAAATTGTAGCTGTTCAAGACCCTTAGACCCATTTTTTCTGTGGCAGCAATGTGCGTTAGATTTTTCTTTTCTTTCCTTCAGAAAGCTTTTTTGCTATAGCAATGTATCTTCAAGGGACGATCATGGAATCACTGAGTTTGGAAAGTACCTCTGGAGACTACCAAGATTTGACTCCCAGTTTTGTATCACCTGCCAATTGGTTAGGGTCCTCTCTAGCCTATCCATCCAGGTCATTAATGAAGAGGTTAAATGGTATTAGTAGTAGTATCCACCCCTGAGGCATACCATTACTGACTGGCCTCCAGCTGGACTTCGTGATCCTGGTCACAGTCCTTTGAACCTGGCAACTTAGAGTTTTCAACCTACCTCACTGTTCATTTATCTAACCTCTACTGCATCAGTTTGTTTATGAGGAACTTGCGGGAGACAGTGTCAAAAGCCTTGCTAAAGTCAAGATAAAGGCATCTACTGCTCTCCTCTCATCCACCAAGCTGGTCATCTCATTGTAGAAGGCTACCAGGTTGGTCAAGCATGATTTCTGCATTGTAAATCCACACTCACTATTCCCGATCACCATCTTATCCTTAATACATTTGGAAATGGTTTCTAGGATGAGTTGCTCCATCAGCTTCTCACAACCAAGGTGAGGCTTATTGGTCTGTAATTCTTCAGATCCTCCTTCTTGCCCTTCTTGAAGACAGCAGTGACATTTGCTCTCTTCCAGTCCTTAGAGACTTCCCTCAACCACTATGATCTTTCAAAGATAATTGAGAGTGGCTTCACAATTACATGGGTCAGCTCACTGAACACTTGTGGGTGCATTCCATCAGGCCCCACAGACTTGTGTATGTCCAGTTTGTTTAAATGTCCCTTCACCTTATCGTCCTCCACCAAGAGTAAGTCTTCCTTGCTCTAGACTTTCCATCTGCTTTTAAGAGCCTTAGGATTGCTAAAGGCCCATCTTAGTAATGAAGACTGAGGAGAAGGCAGCATTGAGCACCTGGGCATTTTATGTGTCCTTTGTCACTACGGCTCCTCCAGCAAGCCCACATTTTTGCTGCTGAAG
Source organism: Fulmarus glacialis (assembly GCF_000690835.1). Taxonomy (NCBI): domain Eukaryota; kingdom Metazoa; phylum Chordata; class Aves; order Procellariiformes; family Procellariidae; genus Fulmarus; species Fulmarus glacialis. The sequence continues at coordinate 6,505 of NW_009201679.1, read as the reverse complement.
TACTTGAATAAGCCCTTCTTGTTGCCATTCATATTCCTTTTCAGCCTTTCCTGCTTTAGTTATAAATGATACTAGTTGTTCTTCCTTGCATATATTTAATTCCCTTGCTGGATTGGGCAAAACCCTGTTATTATCAATATCAGACATATCTTCGTCCCTTGAAATCCAGTCTCATGCATGTACTGAAAATCAGTTATGTCAGTTAGAAGAGTGTTTTCCAAACTTTTCTCTATGTTTCTTTCTTCAAAGTTTGTTCAACAGTGTTGGCCTTCATCTGAGAAAGCTTAATGAAAAATATGTTTAGCCAGTACATCTCCCTTTAATTTATCCTGGTGACTAGGCATACCTAAACTTTCCTCAAAACACAATTTGAACAATATCGGGAATTTCCCACTTATTATTAGTTCTTTCCCTAGAGAGCAAAATATTTTACTGAGTATTACTAAAGAATCTGTACTTTTAGATGTTTTTCCCTTACTTGTCATAGCCCCTCACTGAAGTTTAAAAATAAGGCTGACCTCATTATTTGTCTCAAGATAGAAACAAAAATGAGGCTTTTCCTTGTTCTCGGCCATATTTTGTTCTGCATCTTGAACACTTTGTCCAAAGACACAACATAACTTTCTGTCCTTGGATTTACTCTGCCAACAGGCACATTAATTCTTCATCATAAGGACATCCCCTTGAAATCGCTTTGCATTAGGTGAATGCCCAGTAATTGCATGAACAATATTATTATGCACACAGTAGGCAAACTGGGTTATTCTTCACCCAGCCACTTATTAAACACCTTCAAGATTGCAAAGATTTGGAGGAATACCAGGTTAGGACTTATCTGTACTAAGATATTTCCAGCATGATTGCATTGGTAAAGGTTTTATAAGCTTCAGATATGCTACAGAAGCACTGTAGTGACCCTGTCCACCTTTATTTTGGTTTGAACATGGAGGATGGAAAGAGTAAATTAATTCTGCTAGCATTGTTTAAATGGCAATATTTCTGTAATCAAGTCCTTATGGTTCATTTAGATACGTAGCTAGCAAGTTCCTGAGTGAAAACAAACTACTGTATCTCCATCTAAAATAAAACTAGGCTGATTTATAGGGACTGAACATCTGGTTTCTATAAATTCCAAGTTGTTTAACTGGAATGCACTGCATATTTTATGATGAAGAGGACAATTCCCTTTACTGCAGCTTTTCTATTACATAAAGGATATTGTTTTATAAAAAGCTGCAGTCTATAGATTGATAACAAATCAAATCAGACAGCAAATCCTAGACAGTAAAACAGTTCTGTGTGAATTAATACTAATTCCACATTCCACCATTTCTAAAAAAATTTAAATATAATGCATATCATAATCAGCAAGTAATGAGCTAAATTTGTAGTATTATACTATACTGTTCCTTACTTTTTAATGTGCCCATTGGCACAGAAAAAACATTTGGCCAACATATCAGTAGTAAGGAAAAACTGAACCTCCCAAAACAGCATTTTGTGCTTTTTATGGATCATGTATAGATCATCATTAATTTTTTATTATCTACACAGAAACTAGCCCAGAAAAAAAAAATTATTATCATAAATATAATATTAAAACAGTAATAAGATTAAGCAGAGTGTGAACCCTGGGATACATTATTTTTATAAGATAGGGTAATGTTTTACTGAGCAATGGATGGATCCTTAATGAACAATAATGTTCATGCTTTTCTCTGAAACAGTACTCTCATTTTAAGTCTCCTAGCCTATGTATAGAAGATTTGCATCCTAGCCCAACAACTGAAAATGTGCAGACATCTTTCAGATACAATATATTTTATTTAAAAATACTGTATACTGAAGTAGGGTTATGGAGATTTTTGCTGTTAGTGCTTTCTTTTACTCTCCTTATCATAAGTCATGAAATAATAAAATCACATTTCATATTCAAGAGCACCACAATACTGGTATTACTTTTGTGAATCTAATTCTCATTCAAACCTTGGAATGAGTTTGTTCCACCCAAAAAGGTACATTATACTTCAGGAGCATGGTCTGGGAAGATAAGGTTCTCAGGCCCAAACAGAAAGGCTATAATAGCACTGCCTGATAAGCTTTCCAATAAGAATGAAATGTGATTTATTTATGGTAATTAGTTCATTTAGTTAGAACAATGTGCTGTCTGCTCTAGCAAAAATGATACCACCATCTGCCCTTCGTTTGTGCACAGGCGCTGGTTCCAGTGTATGGTGTGATGCCACATGTGAGGGCAGCTGCCACCCACCACCCAATGTCATGGGGCTGTCACCATCTTATGATGAAGGCGGCAAGCAAGAAAAGTCTCATGCTGATGGCAAATGGATGCTCAGGTTTAATGTGAAACAAAGTGACACATCACATTACCAGTCACCCTTTATTATTGTATGTGCCTTTATTATTGAATACTACAAGATACACTAAATATATTAGCAAATACTACATTAAGAACATTACAGTTGAGAGTGATCAGATCTTATGTGCAGGGAAGTTTGGGCTCCTCTGCTTCTTTCAGGGCCTTGTACTGCTTCTAGATGTAGTCTTTCTTCTGTTTTCGGTTTTCTTCTCCAGTCCCCTATCCTTAACTTTTGTCAGAAGGGAATTGGCTGGTGCAGAGCCACAAGACCACAATCACAACAAGCAGTGATACATATGACCTTTTTTTTACCCCCTGAGCGTGAATGACCATAGAATGCTCTCTATCCTGCAAGGCACCCACAGGATGCACCCACACAAATCAGAATCCCAGGGGAGGAGGATGCTTGCTCCCACCATTCGAGGTGCCCAACCCCTGGCTTGTGGTCCTGGCAGCTTCCTCTTGGGCTCTACCCTCTTCATGCTGTTTTAGGTCCATATCTGTGTCTTCTTCCAAGGGACTATGTTTTCCCTTCTCACAGCTTTTTAAATTAGATCATTGGCAAAGGCCATCAATGGCCCCACTAATTGTGTAGTCCTACCCAAACCTTTTGGCTTTTCCCAAGACAAAGGGCTATTAGTGGCTGTCACCAGGATCTCTGTTCCCCTCTGCCCTCCTGTCCCAGATGTGTTATGGCAAGTGTGACATTGGCAGCAGTTACATTACATAGTCTAACACTGTTGTATTAATCTAAGAATCTCATCAATTCAAACTAGACAGAAGTGCTCCAGGTCTCATTTACCTGAGCTGTGCTATGAGGTAGGCTTCATCCGGTGACATCTTCAGTCACAAGTTGCTAGCAGTCTCCTAGTTGCTAGTTGCTAGTTTCCTTTTTTTAAATCAGGACTCACTAAATCATTGACCTTTGTTTCCCTTTTCATGTGGGTTTGGCTCTCATTTAACCTGCGCTGTGTTCTTCCCTTTCCCCACATGTTCAAACTGCCTCAATCTGACATATGTTAATGCTGGGTTGAATTAAACACAAGTCATCCATTATTATTGAGTAATTTTTTTTCTTCGTAATCCATTGTATGGCATATGTCTGGAAGAGAAGTGCTGAAAAGCATGTAGTAACAGGCAAGGAGACCCAAAAGCAAAGCAGCTGATAACACCAGCAGAAGAGTATTGAAGGAGTTTTAAAATGAACAAACAAAGAGCTACACAAAGACAAAATATTTATGGAACATTACAACCTAACAAGCCTATTTCACGTGTTTCTTAAGTATGTGTGTTGGAGGTTTTGAAAATACAGACCCTTATCCTAGCGTAAAAGACTCCATACACAATATTCAGTGGTTGCAACAGAGTCCGAAAATAATCAAAATCTAAAACATACTTGGTAACTACTTTATCCTTCTTTCTTCTATGGATGAATTCAGGCCATAATTCCTATACAGCATTTCATTCACCCTTAGAACTCACAGTATTTTGAAAAGAGATACGGCAAGGGACGTAAGAAATTTGGGATTTTTTGCCTAACATATCACCTCCTGAATTTGTAGTCTAACATTGCATATAGAATATAAGCAATTTCTCCTAGAATTTTCAGAAGAACATATCTGTGCAAAGAGGTGAAGTAGCCTCATCAACAACCAAAGAAAATAATAGCTTTATTGCTGCCTTTTTGTTTCTCTTAAGAGCAGGATAAAATTAATAATTTCATTGAAGATAATTGCAACTACCAGTTCAGAAATATAGCTAAAAAAATTTTAGGTAAAGAAATATTCTTTATGCTGTTCTCAGAGCTTGTCTGACTTTTCTAACCTTCTTAGATGGCCAAAGGAGAAAAAAAAAAAAAAAAAACAAAAAAACCTTTACTAACATGTCTTGATGCCTTTCAAAAATACCTTTCAAATTACTTTTCTTTTAAAAATTTCCTTAAAACTTCCCATAGAAGGAGAAATATCTCAGTGTTAAAAAATACTAATTTTGCTGATACAAAAATATTCATGAGAATATAAGTAGAAATTATAATCTTTGCTGTAACATGTGCTCTACAGAGCCAGACAATATTCAGTACCAGCAGACTAGCCCTTCAGAAGTTTGAACTTGCTTTAAAAATGCAGAGCTGGATTGAATTTTACCATGTCTTGGTTTTACTGTCTTCATTGTAACACCCTTCACCTTTCCTTAGATATCTCTTTGTTTACATATTATTCTCTCTGTTTTTAGAATGTTACAGTAACTGTTGTCTTTGCCAAAGATTTGTCACAAAAAGCTTAGGTCATGGATTATGGTTTTTCATCAGTATCATATTGTAGTAGTGCTATTTTCTAATAAAATAGAATATGGTTTGAGGTGTCTTTTTAAAAAGATATTTACATTTCAATTGTTCCTATTCACTCAAATAAATTTCCAGCTGTGTAAAATATTTTGTGGGTAAATTCCTGTGTGGTTTTACACAAGATGCCTAAAATGAATCTCCTCCTCCGTGTACAGGTAGTCAGAAGTTTACCGTGGAGGTAACTCCAGCAGCTTTACAACATCCTGTGTGTGACATGTCTGACCATCACAGAAATTTTCCACGTTAATTAAATATAATTCTCACTTGGCTGCTTCCTAATAGAATAGAGAACCATTTTATTTCATCCAGGCAATTGTGAAAATCCTGCCTTTAAATACACCTCAAATTGAATGTTTGTGGTTTGTGAGTGTGTATATATGTGTGTATGTGCACATGCACATGAGTGTATGTGTATAACCTCTTCTATCTGAGTACCACCTACCTGGGATGTATTTTCAATGGATTAAAGGTAAAATACAAATGGAATCCAATCCTCATGTCACCCACCAGTAGTACGTTCTTCACTGTGCGTGAATTTCTGATTTCCACAGTCCAGTGGAACTATATGTCCCCACACAGCCTCATACTGCCCAGGAGTCTTTGTAGGACTAGATTATTCCTTATTCTCAAATCTCAGAATAGATTTTATTTCTCAAAACAGGAAGTCAGATTGTTACAAAGATTTCTGAAGAAAAGAGAAATTCTGTACCTGAGGCTTTTTGAACAAATCTATCATCTACTCTAACCCAAGTGTGTGCATATGCTTCAAAATATGCAGCTATAATCCATTAATCCACTGTAAGCTCTTCTTTAAAAAAAAAAAAAAAAAAAAAAAAAACAAAAAAAGGAAAGTATCTGCTTGTGGATGGCTGATTTCTATCACCCAAGTTGCCATTTCCAACAGCAGCAAGTAGATGGAGTGACTTACCAAACTCGGAGAACCTGCTTAGGTAGGCTGAGCTGAAGCTGACCAGATGGGAGTAGTTTTGAAGCAGGTGTCACAGTCCCAGTTGTTCTCCTCAGTAATATCGTTGCTTGGAAAAGATCTCATTGCTAACACAGGCACCCAAAGCCCAAGTTTGTCTACCCAGGGGGCCTGCATTTCAGTGCAGTGCATTGCAGCAGCTGTTCGCAGAAAAATCCACAAAGGCTTCTTGCTTATACATTCGTGACAGGAAAAGCTGCAGAGACTTATTTCTGCACAGCACTAGTTGGATAGTTTTGTTATCACAAAGCACGAACCACAGTACAATTTAGTTTGCTTTTTCGATTTTACGATTTAGTCAGAACTTGTAGATGGTACTAATTCAATTTAACTGTCCTCCCATTTATTGCTCTGCTTTTTCCTGTAAGATACCAAATCTTAGCTTCTTACTGTAAACAGTGCTAGTGTGTATCAATAATTTTAGATAAGGTTGGAGCATAATTGCCATATGCATAAAATTAATGAAGATTTATTTATTCACAGTGGTGGTGTTTTAATTAGGGTCATTTGCATAATTGTAGTTCTAGATTCCTTTTCAAATGGCTTGGTAACCGCAAGCAATTATGACCCATTTCTCTTTGTTGATTAACTAAATCTTCTAATTCAGAGAAACAGAGTTTACTTTTCATTGTGACTTGCTTTTTCAGTGACTTGTGACTTTGCTACCTTCATTACCCCATACTTCAAGTGCTTCAGATTGTCCCAAACCTGCCAAATAACATCACCGATGAAAGATATAGCTATATAACAAAAGGAATATATGACACTATTCTTTTATTCTTATTATTAGTTTATTATA
>NW_009201678.1:0-86391 GCF_000690835.1 Fulmarus glacialis | reverse complement strand
AGTGTATGCCGGGAAGCGTAGTTTCCAGCCCTGCGGGGCGGGCGGGTGTCGGCCTTTCCTCGCCGGCTCCGTGCTGACAGGCAGCAGGGGTTGCTCAGCGGCCTCTGCAGCTCTGCCCAAGAGGAAACAACAAAAATTTTTAAAAGGAAAGTCTGATTGCCTGTTGCCGCTAAGCTGGTACATAGAGTTGAAACTGCTGCAGCACCTCTGCATATGCATAACTCCGCTTCTGAGGGCAAGCAGCTTGGCTCTTCTCAGCAGCTACTGTAAAGGCCTCCTGAGTTTGGGAGGCAGAAGTCCATTTAACCTGAGAGGACTGTTTTCCCAGGAGTGGAGACAACAAATAGTGTGAGGGACAAAATGATTAGTGTCTTTCTGCAGAAGAGACTTGGTTCCTATTGCAGAGTTGACTTACTAAATTGCTTAAGCATCTGGTATAGCCATAAAATCCTCTGCAGGAGTGAAGAAATACAGTCTGCGGTGTGAAGCTGAGGGAAGGAGGTTGTGTTTTTAAATGCTTAAATATTAACAAAAGTGGTATAACACATTCGGTGCTAGTGTAACATTCAGACTTCTTGGTATCTTGTATTTTTAATAATGAAAAAGGTGGTGTAGGCGAAACTTCTTCAAGTTGTGCTTGCATACATTATTTAACATTTGACTTGTAAAGCCATGCCATCCCATTTTAAATTTCACTTAAACTAACAATTATATGTTTTTATGTATTGTTAAAGAAAGGAATAACACTTAGCGCGCAGATTTATAAAATACTAGCAGTCACAGAAGACTAGAGTCTACAATTTAGCGTCCACGCTTTTTAAGGAGCAATAGAAAAAATTTCTGACAAAAACTACTGGTACTCTGAATTACTTGTTTCAAAATGGTTTGTGTTTTAGCAGGTGATCTGATTGACCCACCTGCAGATATTATTTGAATGCATAGATGCTACCACAGTACTATCCTGTGCTATTGCTGAACTGGATATCTTTTCAGCAGTAGCTCTTCTGGATTCTGCATTGCAAATCATGTACCCTAATCAGACTCAGAACACTATGATGTGGCTTGTGCTATAAAGAAAATTCTCCTGGTAGCATGTTTGTGCCCTTGCTACTTTCTCCTATTACTATTCAAATGGGAAGCTGAAATACTTCAGCAACTGACACTTCATAATTGGTGTCATGTGCAGCATTCATCTTCCATCTAAAATTATTTTGAGAGAGGATTTAATTTGCATCATCTCCTCCAAATAGGATTACAAATAATTTCAAGATATTATTACTATTCTTGAAATGGATATACTGTCTGAGGAAGACTAACTATAGCTCAGACTCAAAATTCAGAGACTTTTGTCTCAGACTTTTCAGGGTATTGAAGTTTTCATTGGTTATGATGGAAAACCTAGTGCCTCTGAAAGAAATGATTCTCAGCTGTTTTAGCTGGTGAAACAGTAACACCAATCCAGCAAAGTTGTGTTTTACCAGATGAAACACGACTTTGCTGGATTGATGCTATTCTCCCACATTTTAGTGGAGAACCTCATTCTGTTAGTCTGGTATGTGCGTCTTTAGGGCTTGATTGCATTCGCTAAACTGCTGATAGTTTTAGTGAAATAATAACAACTTATCATGGTAGCCTAGTGATATTTGCATCATTCTGCTATATTTTGTTGACCATATTGAAGGGTAATGCTGCTAAGCATTTACCAAAGATGGGACATGCGATAAAGAAGGCATTTGTTGCTAGTATTGCAAAACTCCGCTATACCATCTTTAGATAAGCTAAAATGTTAATTTTATGTAGTTACACCTGTCAAGGCACCATGCATGGACAAAATCATAACAGCTGGTGTCTCTGAAGGAGAATAAAATATGCCTTTTTCTTTTGAAGTAGCTCACAAACAAGTACATGACTTGCCTATCTCTCAGTTAGATTTAATGATACTCCCCCAATCAAAATAGACTTGTCTGTTATGGTATTGATGCTTTTGAAATAAATGAAGCAAGAGATACAGAAAGTAAACTCATTTTTTCCATGTATGATGATAATTTTACATGTGTTCTGTATTCTACTTCCACAAAAAATTACTTCCCTTGGTGTTAGATTGAAGTTCAATGGCTAGAACCTGTATATTAATACTGCATCAACTGAAAACAGTCACTAGTTAATCACTAATACTTGAATCTAATATCATGCTTACAGTTTGTAATCCTTGTAAAAAGGATTATGTGGAAATAACAGAAAATAGATGTCAATTTCTGAGGTAGTTAACCTACCACAGTGCTTTAATATCAAAACATCTTTCTCCTCTCCTTCTGGTATTATCCAACCATAATAATTAGAGAGGTGGGACCAGATTCTCTGCATTTTTTTAAAGCTTGCGGTATTCTAAACTTTTTGAATGTATGTGCATAGTGCTACAAAACATCTGACTTGTTAGAGGCTCTTAAGGAAACAAGTAAGTTTATATATAGTGTGAGTTTTCAGCTGATTTATTTTTATATTATGTATGCTATAGAACAATTGAAGCTTTTCGAGTGGTTTTCAGAAGAGAAGGCTGAAGGTCTGGAATAGAATCTCACTGTGGAATCTCAGTTCTTAAAAATCAGGTTGGCATACCAAAAAAAATCAGTTAAAAGATGTGGCCACTGGGTGTCAGTCTTGACTCAAGTATGAACGTCTTGTGGGCATTGCTGACTACAGAGATTTGCTTTGAGATGACTGATAGAGCAAGGCTATTAATATCAGCACTACAACTAACATACTTCTTTTTTTAAAACTTCAGGAAATTGATCTGTCATGTAGGAGTAACAGTGCTGTGACTATAGCCACTTTCCTTCAAAAAGAGACCAAAACATATACTGTGGTGGTTTTATAGTTTTTTCTGTTGAATGGTGTGTTTGGCCACTGCACTTTACCTGTGGATCAGAAATATGTAGATGGGAATAGCTGATCTTTTCTCCTCCCTGACCCATGGAATGCTGTCATAAGTAACTGCTGAGCAAGCACTGGCCTGTAATAGAGTGTGGGCTACCAGAGGTGTCCTTGAAGTAGAGAAAAAGAGTGGGGTAAGATCTCTTGTATGAATAGCATTGCCTGCTGGAATGACTGAGATAAGGCTTTGTTAGTTAACCTAGCCTGCTTAGTATAGCGCTGCCCTTTGCATGCACTTTTCCTTTATATGAGAACTTAGTCCTTTGTAGAGTTAATCTCATGTGACAGACTTTCAGCCTTCTCTTCTGAAAACCACTTGAAAAGTTTCAATTGTTCTGCACTGCAGAAAATAAAGTGTTTTTTTAAAGATAGCATTTCTACACTCTTTTCCCAAGGGTATTCTTAATTGAGCTTTGTATATTGCATATACAATAAATGTCTAGGGCTATATTACGTTTCCTTATGTTGTCCATATGTCCACCTGACAGGGAGATAAAAAAATTACTTAGGGAACATCAAATAGTAGTAAGTGAGTTTTGCCAAGCTCTGAATGGTGCTCAGACTATTAGTGATTCAGCTGAAATGAAAATGCTGATTCAAAATGTTCTGTAACGTTTTCATGGTTAAAGTTAATTCTGTTTTGAGTCATCTCAGAATATGAAGACTTTCAGAAAAGCATAATCAAATTCAAGGGAATGCGTAAAGATATAATACTAGTTAAGTAAAATTAATTTCAGAAGCTTTCCAAAATGAGCAAATTACAAGCTCATCTTTCCTGTCTCTTTGGAGATCCAAAGGTAGCCTAACAGTCTACTCCTTCCCCCACTTCTTTTAATTACCTGCATTTATTGCTTATGTTTTCAGGAAGTTTTTTTCCTGATGAAACTGCTTTTCAAGAGTGAGGCGGTAGTACTAACAAAGCTGACATAACTGGGAAGGAATGTTCCTCACAATTAAAGTTAAGAAACTTTTTAGTGCTGCATTTCTTATATTCTTGGGACTGTATGTTGAACTGAGATAACTTCAAATACATGCTGGCTGAATATTAGAACATTGAAGTACCTTCTGTGAGCAGGATCCTGAACCATCTTCATTGCGTCTTTTATGTTTAACTAGGCAGTTTTTTTATGTGAACATGTCAGCTGCAGCTACATATCTTACAGATTAGTGGCTTTTTTTGTGGAGCATCTATAATTGCTTCATATTGGTTTGTAGAGATTAGAGATGCTGGGGGCTTTGTGGGACAGAACTGCCCAAAATGCAGTTCAAACCTACTTCCATGAATTATATAATGACAACTAGCACATGCCTGTAGAGGTTGCTGAATTCTGGGATGATGCTTCTAAGCTGTAACTGGGAATTGGGAGAAGATGGACGATGCAGTAAGGTTAGGTTGAAGGAAACAGTGGTATGGTTTTTTTCTGCATGCTCACAAAGCCTGACCTAGACAAAGCAGCAACCACTTATACCTGCAGTGCCTGTTCCTTGTAGTGCTTGTAGTGTGGTGCAAAGCAGTGGATCTTAGACCTTCTTGCCTCCTTGGCTTGAGAACCTCTTGAGAACTCTGGTCTGGAGTAGAACTTCTTACCCCACTCTCAATAGATGAAGTTCTAGTGCAAGGATTTTAAAATAATAAAAAAAAAGTGAAGTTGCCTGAACTAGAAGAGGTTGCACCTGGTTCTGATCATTGTATATTATAAAGCATGCTGTGGCATAGTTAAGACAGTTACTCTGCCAAATGCAAGCAGGACGAATTTGCAGAGTTTACAAGGATTTTGATGTAAGATTCTTTGAGTATTGTGTGTTTCTTTCCTACAGTTTTCACTGTATCAGGTATTTGGTCCATCTCAGCCCTGTTGGTAATGGTTACTATCAAGAGGAAGATAAAGTCAAGAAGGAAGAAGTCCTTTGTCAAAGAATGAGTTGTTAAGTGTACTGAATGCATTACTATTTTATTTGCTTTTAGAAGTCATTCATGCCATAGGCCTTCCTGAGTGGACCCTCGCAGTCCATGTCTGTTTCCCAGGTCTGTTAAATGTCACCTCAGAGATCAGGAAAAAATTCTCTTCCTCCCCTTAAACCCTTTTAGCCAGGGGCAGCTGAAGTAAAGATCACTTCAAAGACCAAGCATGGCTTTTATTTTTTCTTTTACTTGGCATTGCAGTGGCAGTAGATGGTAGCCCTAATTTTACTGTCACGGTTAGATATTATGACCATGCCTGGTTCTCTTCATATTTGCGCATATCGGGAACATCTCTTGTAAAGATGCTGGAATTGCAGTAGCTTAAAATTGGTGTTGTAGGAATGGGATCATTCCCCATATATGATAAGAACTCTAAGGCAGAAAAGGCATGTGACTCAACATCTCTTATCTTTAGCTGTAACTCCTTTCAGGAGTGCTTAGATAAGATTAAAAGAACCAGGCTTCCTTCCAACCATCTCCCACTTTTTCACCTGAAGAAATTTGCTGAGAAAAGGAGCAGACTCTAGCTGCAGAATTTGAGTCAGCTTCTAGCAGGTCACAACGCAGATTCAAATTCAAGGAAAATAGGACTCATTTCTGCAAATGTGCCTGTGAAACTGAGCTCTTTTTTGATGTTGCAATTGTGTTGATAGAAAAGATTCTGTTGACTCCTTTTTGTCATTCATTCTGTGGAAAATTGCGTAAACCAAATACTAAAAGAACCGCAAACCAAAATCTGGAAGGATTCTGCCAGGTAGTTTAAATAAACCAAAACTAAATTCAACAAACTGTTAGAGTTGCGAACTTAAGTAGTCTGAAAATGTAAATGCTACTGTTGCCCACAAAACTTTACCTCTGATCCTCCTCACCAATGTATTTTTTTTATCTTAAGGAAACAAGTGACAGTAGCAAAGATCTCTGCTTTGTATGGCAGATAGGGGAATGCAAACATAAAGATCAAAATGACATTAAAACTAAAAGGGAGTATTTTATTATCTTGTAGGGTAAAACCACCAAAACAATTATTTAGTGTATTCAAATTGTTTATAGTGATTTGCATTTATTTTTGGCCTCTCCCTTCTGTGACTGGATTCTAAACTGAGCAGTGAGTTACATAGGTGCTACAAGAGCAATAGTGTGTGATTAAGTCCCTAAAAATATTGAACTGTTTTGTACAGCCTACTGTTGACTGATTTTGTGCTTCAGCAAGCGTGCCAGCAATGCATCAAAAATGTAACAAATGCAGTGTTCCTGTAGGTATTTAAATCAAGGGCAAAGCTTCTGTTTGGGAATCTGATGTGAGAGTCTCTGTGCTGTATAGCATGTTCAGACTGAGCACATCCGAGAGAATGGGCTGTGGTGGAGACACTGAAAGATGCACCCACATTTTTTTCTTCTTCCTTATTCCTTTCCCCAAATCACCTAAAATAACACTGGATTAGTTCTATGCTCTTATCTGTAAAATTTACTGGTATAATTGAACTTGTACACTGAGTCAACATCACATTTGCATACTCTTGTTCTTCACAAATACAAAATAGATCGAACCCAATGAAGATATTTTCAATTAAACTGCATGACATGGGTTGTCTGTAGCCATAATGCACGTAGTAACAGCTGCTTACGATTGTGCCCTGCCCAGCAGCTGGGTGGGGGAATGCCATGGAAGAGGGGTAGAAAGAGGAAGGAACGCAAAAAGGGTCTCTGACTCCCATAGGCCCTGTAAATCATCCCAATATCTTGTGTCTTGGAGGCTAGTTTTCCAGTAGTGATTTGGTACTAGAATTAAATCTTAGTGTGCGGACCAGATTTTCCTATCCTGGAAATGCTTATCTGGTTTTTAGACACTGCTAATAATTCTTTAAAATGTAGTACTGGCTTTTGAAATTTTGAAAGCAATAGATGGAACTTAGCTACCTAGCAATTGCTATGATAGCAGAATGGTTTTATCATAAATCTGTGTAAGTAGGTTGCAAGCATCAGTTAATATATTACTGTGTTTTCCAGAGCAGGAGATAGCATTAAATTTTGTATTTAGAATCTGTGTATGTCCATATGGAAAAATCAAAGTATATATTGATATCTAGACTACTTAAAAATACTGGGAATACTGGTGTCCAGTGCAGTTATTATTCAGGTTTTAGTAATAAAATAATTATGAACACAATTTTATACACTTGTTTCATAGTGGCACATGAAGGTTCAATGAGGATGAAGAGTTAATTGGATGGAACAGTGTAGAAATATGATTAGGCTCCTAGATACTAAGTTTTAATGAAAAGCATTACTTGAAATATCCTTATGTCCTCTATGTTTAGAAACAGTGAAACATGAGCAGGATTGATAGATTCTTTAGCCTGATTTTGGGAATGTGACCCATGGAAAACTACTTTTTGCTATGGGAAAAAAAAGGCATCTCCTGCAGCATATGGTTGAAGGCATGGAGTGCAATCGTGTCCCCATGGAAATTGGTCAGTTGTGACAGGTTTTTTAATCTCAAAAGTAATAATGGTTCTCTTTGGTATTCTAGAATACAGGAAATCCCTTATTCTTATATTTTAACCCTTAACTGAATCCCAGAGAGAATGGTATTTTGAATAGCTTTCTTCTAATTTAACCTGATTATTATACTGTTAAAACCTAAAGGTCAAACTAAAATGGAAAACTGCCCACAAATCCCTAGTCTTTCACTGTGTTTAACTCAGGATGAGTGTGAGATGATGACAGGTGGCTTTAAAGTACCTTTTGTCCTTTCCTAATCCTGGTTTACGGGGATTTAAACATCATGGGCATAGTAAGTAGTCAACAAACTGCTCTATCTCATACATAGTTGTCCAGGGTTCACTGGGAACTAGGAAAATATAGAGGCTATAGCGTTGTACCTTCATCTCTTCCTGGTTTGCACTCTAGTTGTGGTCTGGAGTAGGATCTGCTCTGGTGACCCTAAAACATATTCAGTTTGTAGGAGGTTTTTATACTGGTAAGTTAGTTCAAACCAGCAGCTTCATAGTTGTGAATCTGACCTTGTATCTTGTACTGCAACTTGATCAATATGTCTGTTTACATAAGACATAATTGTGTTGTGCTATAAGAAGAGTAGTAGGAACTACTGCACATATTTATTACATTCTTTTTGTTTGCAGTTCTGTTTGCTGTCTCTTGTAACTTAATCTTTATAGAAGCATATTAATGCCTGCAAGGAGATATTAGGAAGACAAGAATATACTGGGAAGGAAGGAAAAGGAAATGACAATTTAGAAGAGTATGTGATCCGTACTGGGATAAGTGAGGGTTTAGCAACAGAAATAAACAAAGGGAAGAGCATGATGTCCATTAAGAGAACAGTAAATGATTCTTGGTGCTGTAGCTCTAAGAGCAAGGTTTGGCTTTAATGTTCTCTTTCATCAAAAAGACCTTGGTGCAGAAATGGAAGAGTGCTGGCAATAACATTATATATAATTTGAATCTCTGCTGATTGTAGTCAGTGCTTCAGTATTTGAAACAGTTGTAGTGTGATGACATTTGGAAAAGTTGGATGGTAGTAAAACATGAGAAGAGTTTCATGTATTTTGAATGTGTTCTGTAAGTTTTATTGAAGCTCACTTTTCTGAATTGATTTAAAATATGAAAAAGCTCGTCTAAAGCTAATGTATTACTACATTCATGAGACTTCAAAGCCCAAACAAGATAGAACCAACAGGGGTTATTGGCAATGAGGTGCATAAGGGAACAGATATGACTAAATCATATTACAAGGATGGTGTGGGATGTCTGTGTTGATTACTGAGGATGTAGATGTTTGTCTTGAGTTTTCACTAGGTTTCTTTGATTGCTGAATATAAAGAAAGAGATATCTACTTCTGCTGGAAAGTAAGGTAAACATGGATCAGCAGAGTTTCTATTCATTAGTCTTTACTTCAGCATTTCTTAGTATCATTATCTGCCTGTCGGATGATGACAGCTTTTTATATGAGAACTTCACCATTCATATATATGTGCCTTTGCTCTTCAGGTTGAAAGCTAACAAACCTTGAAGACCACTCAGAAACAACAGCTAATAAAAATTCAGGGGACTGATTGTCTGAAAGGTTGACTGGAAAAACTGACTGTTGACTGCAATGAGTTCCTGCTTGTATCTAGGACAACTACATATCTAGTTTCTAAAGTCAGGCATGGGTTTTTGTCATCTTTTCTTGACAAATACCTTCTTTTCTTCCTGCAGTAGATCCAGGTGTTCAGAATGTGTTTCATTTGATAATGGCTGTGGGGAGCTGGTCACTGACTGCTGATGAATCTTGACTGAAACTGCTGAATTTTGGAGTTTTCCCTTGTTAGTCTAAAGGAGCCAGAATTTAACCTAATGTATAAAAGTTTTTTTTAATCCAGAAGAAAGCTTTATAACTGTGACCTGTGGAAATCATCTGAACGTTTTGGGAGTTGAAGACATACTTATTGATATGTACTTGATCACCCATCACCTTTTCACAGGTAGACGGCAATAGTAATATATCAGAACTGCTAAGTCCCCACTCCCCTTTTTCCATTGTGCAATAATTAACTGGGTATCCAGCTTCATAATTCAAAGGTCTAAGGTTTGAGGTTTGTCCTTTTAATTATTTCTGGAATTTTGACTACAACATTACAGCATGAATAAAACATTACTTTCAGGTCAATATGAAGGTTCAAGCTGATGGCCTTCAAATGTATGAAACAACTTCTTGTTGTACTGTAACTGTACTTAATCAGCCACAAAGGATTATGGGGACCTAGGGCATTTTCATTATTATCTCTTAAAGTGCCTGAGACAAAGTGACATAGTTCCAGTTTTTCTAGAAAGACTAAACATTAAACAGTCATTCTTAAGGAACAAAAGGAGTTTTAATATCTAGGGGAATGTGGTATGTAACCTCCTATTTACTTTTAATAGCTTGTGGTTCTGACTTACAATAACACTTAAGCACAATTGTTTATCTTAAAGAGGGGGGAAAAAAGCAAAGAACCCCCCCCCCCCCACCCCCCCCCAAAGCCTTCTAAGACATCAGTAATTACAATGGGTATGTTGCATAGCTCTGTTCTCATAGATTTTTTTCAAACTCACAAACTACTGTTCCAGTGGAAATTTAGGCAAAATGAGTAAGGAATGTGTTCCAATTTCTTGAATATGCCCTTCAGGTTATGGTGCAGTGCAGCTACACTAGAAACTCAAGTGTTATGTATCTGAAATTTCTTAAGATAAGCACCAGAAAAGTAACCTTCCTGTTGTTTTTAATTTAAGATCTCATCCTGAATAATGTTGATCACTCTGTATTCAAAACAGTAAAACAGCAGGAGGTACCCTTTACTGTGCTGAGGTTTTTAGAAATATCCTAATCAGGAAAAAATCTTAAATTTTGGAACTGGATTATACAATAATAACTTCTGTATGCAAGAATGAGTGCTGAAAGGAAGGAGGAATTCAGTTAGATATCTTGCAAAATACAAGACACACCATTAAGCTGTTTTTTGATGGCAAACTTCCACCTCACCATTCTCTGTTCTGTGAAGTGGCTATAAAAATAACATTGTGTGCTCTCCTGATGGTAGCTCAGGTGGATCTAGCTTCTCCAGGCATGTTATCCTGTTCCTCCTGGGTTATAAAGTACAATCTGATGAGATGTTGGCATGAGCAGTAAAGTCGGTTTAAGGGTGTTGTGCCTCCTACTGCCATTTGCAGTTCTACCCCGTGTTTGTGGGACTGTGCTGTAAGGCAGGCGCAGCTGTCAGCGCTCTCTTGAAGACCTGCACAACTGAGGGGACAAAAGTGAGTGTGAATTGCAGTGCTGCAGCTCTGAGGGAAGATGGATAAAGGGGGAAGGGTGGACTTCTCAAGCCAGTTACCCTGCTTACCAAAGTCTGTGCTCACTGAACTGTCCTATATCTCATTCCTGTGAACAAGTCCCCCAAGGAGGAGAGAGGTTGTTTCTTTTTAATTATTGTAATCCTTTTAACCTCATGCATTCATGAGTTTGGTCTCTTCTTGTCAAAGTAGTTTTGCAGGTTGGCTGAATCAGGTGCTATTTTCAAAGCAAATATTTTGGGTATTGTTCCTTAGCAATCAGTTAAGAATTGCTAAAATGTGGCTTATCTTGAGCTATCATTTTCTTCATATTTTTCCATTTAATTTAATATAAGAAAATATATTTATACTATGAATATCTCAGTATACAAATCAATAGTTGGCATGTTCAGGGTGTTGCAGGATAGCTATATTTTGGTCATACACTGAGTAACTTGTTCTCAGAAAGACTGTGTTTCGTAGGCCTATTGCTGTCTAGTCCTCTTTTTTCAATAAGCAGGAAGGCTTGTTTAGAAAATTCAGAGTAAGACCATATTTTCAACTTTTCTATTAAGTAGGCAGTGGTTAATCTCTGATGCTCTGAAATACATATCAAAACTGTGAGAATCTGTCACCTGCAACCCCTATACTGCTAAACCATGTTCTCATTTGCTTACTGTTATTACCCTCGGTTTGGCCTGAAATTCAATTAATGCTACTGATCTGAAGGCTTATTATTTCTTTTCTCAGGTGCTTTTGATGGACTGCTTTTGTGATCTCTCAAGCATTTCATCCTGACTGTTGGAAGAACGAGACATAACAGTTCTTAGTATGTGAGAGTCCCACTTATGAAGGTGTTTATCCTGAACAGACCTCAAATCTGTTATTAATAAGTATATATACCAATAAAAATAGATAATTTAACATATGACACATGGTAGATACTGTTGCCTATTTGGTAATTAAGTTTTTAAACTAACTCTGTGGGAAGTGAGAGGAAAAGAAACTTGTAGGATATTCTAGCTTGAATGATATATGAAAGAATAGTAATCTTGCCTCATACTAGGTTCACTCAGTGTTATCTCTTATAACATCACATCTGTATTTACTTGTAACAATAGCTGAGATAGATGGTATACTGTTTTCTCCTGCTGTCTTTTATACTACTTATTTTTCACTGAGAAGCAGCTTACTAATTTCCTCTCAGATTTTTTTCTAGTTCTCATCTGTAAAGTGCTTGAGAGATTCATCTGGTTTTATGCATAGGGATTTGATATACAGAATCAATGGTTAAAATATCCTTTGGTTTTGAAGTTTTTTTTTTTTTAGTACCTCAATTAAGATATCAAGGGCTCAGAGTTTGAGAGTATTTGGTATTACACCTTTAAAGCACAGCTCCCACCAACTTTGGTTACAGCAATGAGCACTTCAGGTTTTGCTAAACAGGCCCAGGTGTCTTAAATCAGAAAATAATGAATGCTTCAGAAATTTTAAGTGACTTCCTATCTTATGAGGCAGGAGCTTTCCTTCACTATTTTATCCTCATTGATTACCCAAGAGCAGTCTGTTGGTATATTGAATAAGTTAGCATCCTATAAAAAAGAGCAGGTCCTTGTGTAATTAAACTGTTCCTGAGTTACCACTGGCTTCAGAAGTGAAGATACGTTGGCTCTTACTTTGAAAGACATGCTATGTATTTCTCTCCTTTATGGAATACTGTGTTGAGATGCATAACCTTGAAAGTGAATATTATCATAGAGAACACCTAAATAAATGTGGGAAATGCTTATGTTTCTATTGTTTTTGTTTTATATGTGACTGCAGTGAAACCCAGGATAGATATTCACAGGGTAATTATTTTCTATCCTATGAGCACTCTTGGGATGTGCACTTGTGGTTTTGCGATGCTGCCCAGGCTTGGTTGGTAGAGTGAAGTGTGGTTGGAAAAACATCAAGAAGACAAGGACTCCAGTCTTGCTTTTTCTCAGCATAGCTCAATCTGCTCTTGTAAAGGGTGTTCAGAGTTATTCCAGCTTATCCTATTTCCCTTGTTAGTACCCTGAAAATTTTTTAGAACATAAGTCATTTGGAAATGCCTCTTTACTTCCCATTCCTTTTCAAGTACAAATTCCATCTGTTGCTTCCTTGCAGGGCAGAGCAGGCACTGAAGGGCCAGTGAACTGGAGCAAAAATGAGGACCTCTGTTCCTCAGAGACAGAGAAAGTGCCAAAGAAGTCTGCTTGCAGTAAGGCAAGTACCAAGAACTTTGGTAACTAGAGATATAGCTGGGGTAAAGCATACTTGCCATTACTTTGTGACTGCGTCCCCAGGATAGGGCATAGGGACTTGCATGCTGGACCAGACAGTGCTGACCAAAGGGTGGAGAGGACAACTGGAAGCTGTTTAATCTTTCTCTACTTCCTTCTGCCTTCCAGGTAAATAAACTCTCTCATCTCTAAACAGTTATCATTAAACTGCATCACAGGCCTAGTTCTGCAGGTGAAAATACAGGGGGGTTGTTTGGAAGCTCGTTTAGTAACTGTCTCTCTGCTAGTCTCACTTGTTCAGTGGCAGGTACCAAAAAAGTGCATGGTTCCCATGCAGTGCTTCTTGTTCCAGGGCACAGTGATAAAATTTCAGGTTGAAAGAGAGAAGTTGTAATGTGTTACTAACCAGGAGACCTTGAGGAAACTTCTTGCCACAGTGCCAGCTGCATTGTGCAATCCTGGCTCTGTGATTTCTGCTCTGGCCCGATTGACATCTCCTCAGTTTAATGTTTCTCACATTCTTGTAGGCTGGGGATCTACCTTTGATCCAGTCTTCTGGAAATCTGTGCTCTGGTTATGAATATGCGTTAGATGTTTGGGAACCATATCAACTAAGGCCCTCTTTTTCTTAGTTTGAGATTAGGTGATTTATGTTTTAAATCCTTGGAAAAAATACCTCCCTGGCAAATAACTGCCATTGTTTTAGATACTGTGAAATGTGATGTGGCTTATTTCAGAAACTTGGTGAACTCATGGCTGCTTTCTGCTTTTCTCTTCCATATGTTGTAAAGTTGAAATCAATACTGGTTCTCTGTACAAGATGCAGCTCAATTCCCTAAAACGTGACCTTCCTATTTACAGAAACTTTTGTTCACACTACGTGTACTTGGAAGGATTAAGTGGTGAAGTTCAAATACACATTGCTACTCTCCAACCCCATGAAAACAACTAAGTCTGCTTTCCCTGAAGTCTGATGGCTTTGATGCAAACTGAATTGGGCCTTAGGTGAAGGAAATGCCTCAAGAGTAGTACCTGTAAAGAGGTACCCTCCTGCCATTAATAGCCTGTTAAGAAAGGAAGCCTCTAAAACACACAAATATTGCTGCTTGCTTTAAAACAGAGGTTCAATTAAAGAAATGGGACACTTTAAATTGTAGAACAGCAAAGATATAGATGAGATCTGAAGAATTAACTGCTGCTATTGGGTACTTATATTATTACCCAGGCACAGAGAGAGAGTCTTTAGATTTGTATGACTTGTCATTGCCAGCGTTCTCTCAAAAAATGAGCATGGCAACAGGTAGCCTTGCTTTCGTATGATTAAACAAAAATAACCAAAATCTCGTCATGATAAAGGCATAGGATTTAATGATGAAACTTAAATGTGAAATTGGAAACACAGCTTGTAACGTAAAATGCTTTCTATGTGGAAAAACCTGGGTTTATCCAAGGACAGACTGACCACAAGATTACTGAATGCCAGTGGCAATTACAGCTTTATTGGATAATGCACTGGGCAGATCCTCATCTTCTGTAAACTGTCCTAGCCCTGAGAAGTTCAGAAGAGACAAATTTACAGGTGCAGATCTGACCCACTGTTTCTCTTAGTGAATGTGTCTTTTTTTTTTTTTGTAATTAGCCATTAGCTTTGTATCTTTATCTAGTCGTACATCAACCCCGCTGTTTCTATCTGTCTGTTAAGAATTGGATGAGTTTGGACACTAAATTAGAACTGAACCCTGGTCAAAAATCAAGCCTTTTAATTTTTAACTTCTGTGCTTAGCATGCATCTTTAATGTGTAAGCAACGTGGTTGTTCGTTCTAAATTACACCTTTAACAGCTTTTCTGATTGCTTGCTTACAGCAAAAACCAGGCAAGCAAACACATCCCAAACTGTATTTTGAATTAAAAGCAGAGTTCAGTGAACAACTGCGTTGCCTATGTTTTCTCCCTCTAACCTTCTAACAGATGTAGTCTGCATCTTCTTAAACCTGAAATAATCAACTAAAAATCCCTACATCTAGTTCAGTCAGAAAACCATCAGCTGACATTTTAGTCAACAGGAACCTGAGAGGGAGAGTTGTGTTACACCGGCACGGACGATTTTGGATGTAGTTACAGGAAAGCATTGAGGTGTTTTGAATCTGATCTTGCAGCTCTAGTCTCTCTGAAGTCCCATTTGGTTGGATGATGAGGTGCCACAGTCAAGTGAGAGGAGAAAATTTTAGATGAAGTAAACGGAGAACAGCATTATCCTATGCTGGCTCCTTAGTGACTATCATTCTTCAGCAGTGAAGCATCTGGACTGATCAGTTCATTTGTATCTGAATGCAAATTTTGCCTTCTGAGTGCAAAGAATATTGAGTGGGGAGGGCCTGACCTACTGTCTCAGCACAGAGCTTCCCCTCACTATCAACAGCGTCTCCACCATTCCTGTTTGAGAATTCCTCTTGCCCACCACCCTGTGGGAAGTACAGCTGTGTAGAAATGGTAATGGTGAATGGGGCAGGAGCACACCTTCTGGCTGCCAGCTGTGGGAGTGAAACATAGGTAGGTGCCTCCCAAAGCTTGTATCCAGGTCACCTCAAACATGCAGTGACAGAAGAATGCACACAGCTCCCAATCTGGAGTTGCAGCTCCCAAGTTCTGTTTGCCCTGTCTGCGTGTTGCTGCGGTGTGAACTGCTTTAAACAATTCCCGTTCTAATTAAATACGGTCAATCTGTGTGTTGGCTTTTCAGGCACCCATCTGTACAGAGCGGATCTGCTTGCTTCCCTCTGAGGATCCCTTCCTTCCCTCCCCATCGGCGTTGTTGGGGGATTAGAGCAGCGGCAGCCCCATACACAAACGCAGCTGGTTCCGTTTGGTCAGGCTGAGCCTTGCTGTGAAACCATGACAAGAATTCCAGTAAGTTGGCAACACTGAAACACAAAGAAAACAACAATAGGAAAAGTCCTTCCGTGCAGAAAGGAATGTTTCAAGCACTGTTCTCCTACAGTGAAAGGAGAGAGGGTGGGAGGGAGGAGAGAGATTTGAAGAGGGCAGGTCCCCCCCCCTCCCCCGGCAGCTCTGGATCTTGTGATGGAGAGATCTTATCCTCTCTTTGTGATTCAGAGGTGCCAGGAAGCTAATTGAATATTCTGATCTGCCCCCAGTGTTTCTTGTGGCTTGACCCCGGTGCTGTGTCGTACCACTACACCAAACAGCCCTGAACCTGCATAAATCACAACCTTGCAATAGCCTATGCTCCACATCATCTCCCCCTTCTCCCCCTTCTTCCCCTTCTCCCCCCCCTCCTTTTCTATCTTGATAGATAGAAAACCTTTACGGAGAGGTTTAGAAGGATTAGCGTCCTACAGGACCTGGAGAAAAATCACAACCTACTAATAAGCAACAACATGTTCCTCCGCAACTTTTGCAAGAGTAATGCAGGCACCTCTACCCCTCACTGAAATTGCAGTCCATGGCAAAAGAAGAAGAGTTAATGCTTTGAAATATTGCTTAAGTTCTGTTGCAGCATCAGCAAACACCCACTGCAGTATAATGAACATGGCATGAAGCTAACGTGAACAATATATGGAATTTATAAAGGTGGTGTCATTAAAATTAATCTGACAAAACCTCTTGCAAGACAAATAGACCCATCTTTCTCCTATGGTATGTATGCACAGTAGTCATTGTTCACATGCATGCGTGTGCACACATACAGAGAAAGGAACAGCTTGGCATAACTAAATTTTCTACATGAAAGACTATTTCTGACTAGTATAAAACAAAATAATGATTTAACTTCACACAGCTTATGTATGATGCTTCTGATCCTGCAAGCAAAGCCTCCAAAGTGTTTGCCCTTTTCCCAAGGCTGCATTCCAGCCTGAAGTATTAGGGTATCTTTATCTTTCTGCTGTGATACTATGCTCTGTCCTACCCTTGCTAGTAGGTATATGATTCCTGAAATGCAGCAGTAAAACACAGGCAGACATTTCACGTGTGCTGCACACACTATTGGAGAGTTAGAACCAGAGTAAGGTGTCTCCAGCTGATATCTTAAGCATTCACAGCCAAAGCACTTTACCAAACTGATTTTATCTGCTAAGAAAGTGCAGAAGTAAGTTTCATCCCTACAGTTTTCCTTTCACGATATTTATGTGAGGAATAATAATAATAGTAAGTTCTAAGCTTTATCCCCTGCATTGGTAAGTAGGTGTTTGACGTTTTTTCAAAGTTGTCAAAAATGCTTTTCTTGTTTGGAGCATGCCTTTGGGACACTAAAACCTGGGACATATTTCACTTGCAATCTGAAATTCCCCTGATCTACTCAAAATACGCAGTGTAGCACCAATGGACTCTGATATAAAGTCTGCAAAGTGCAGGGACTTGGAAGCATCTTGCCTATCCTGCAAAGTGTGGAAGGAGGGGCAGAGGGAGCCTGTGGCTGCAGGGCCTGGAGCAGTGCCTGATTCCCTCATGCTAGTTCCGGGGCTGCCGGGTATAAAGAGCTTTATGCAATGTCTGGAGGGTGGGAGTTTATAGAAAACGCGATGTCTCAACAGGCGAACACGCCTTTCTTCTGCAACTAGCGGGATAAGAAAAAGACACCAGGCTGCTTGTGCTGCTGCTGTGCAGATCAGCACCCCGGAGTCGAGGAGCCAGCTTCTGAGGGAGCTGGAGCATCCCAGCCCAGATGGGACCTCACCATCGGATGGATGGAAGAGCAGCAACTGCTTGCAAACTCCTCATATTATTCACTGCATGCATAATGCAGGGCAGTTGCCAAGGTAAGCGCTATGCTCCAGCGTCTCCGGAATGGGACTTGCACCCCAAGGAGCACATCCTTGTCCTGGGGACTTACATGAGAAAAAGACCAAAGTGCCTGGAAGTAGAGGGTTAACAGGAGCGGATTCAAGGAGTTCTTTCTAATAGCTAGGGGAGACATTTGGCTCTTTCCAGGAGTTATTTGATGGAGTTGATTTCTGTTGTGGAAAGGAAGTAGTGCCTTAAAAAACACTACAAACACCACCGGCTCTCTAGCTTCACTTCATCTTGGTTTTAAATTATCCCAGGATGTTTTTTCTGATTGTTTTTCTGGTTTGTACAAACTTTTTTTCTGGTTGTAGAAGACAGCAACACACAAATGTTGCTAAATTTGGAGGGACAGCTCAGACTTTGCAACTCCACGGTCTAAACTCACAGTTTTACAGAGATGCAAGTGGGCAGCTTTTCCTGTAGCGAGTACTGCTTTACTGGCTGTGGATAAGGTTTTAAAAAAAAAAAAAAGTCACCTCAGAGTTTTTGCATTTTTTCCTTGTGATCTTTGTGCCCTTCTTGCTACTGAAGTCTGGGTGGTTTTGCAGAGCAGAGTTCACCTGCATTCCAGGAGCAGGTTTGGTGACCACTAAAATTGTGGCTAGGGTTGTTCTTGCTGAGAAGCGCACAGGCTGTGGCACTTGCACGTATACAGGTTGTGCCTGTGGGGGGGCGTTATGTGTGGACAGGCTTGCGTACCTTATGCAGTCATTTACAGAAGACTATAAGAAAGAAACAGATGCTTAGTCTGGAGCACAATAAGCTCCCCTCAGTCGGTCTCAGACGCAGATTTGAAGTTGAGAGAGGGAGAACTTTTTCTCTGGGCTTTGCTGTTGCTAGGCGACATCTGGGAGCATGTGACGGGCAGAGCAGGCTGAGTGCCGCTCCTCTGGTACTAATCTGGCTGCGAGGGATGGAGTAGCTGTGTCTCCAGTCCTCTCCCCAGCCTGTGGCAGCAGCCCATCTCTTCCTGTCTCCCCCTCTTCGCGCAGTTTAATTGCCCTGCAGTGAAAATGAAGCCTGTCTTCTTGGAGCAAGAGTGGCTGAGGTGCATTTCCTTGGCCCCATGTACTGACCCAGCAGTCTTGCTGGTTGTGTGTGTGTCTGTGTATTAAGCGTGCGTTCAAATTGTTAATCTGCTTTCTTTGCTCAACTCTTAGTTTAAGCTCCTTAGACAGAATCAAGTAAGTAATTATACAGCAACTGTTGCTAGCAGCTCCCACTTACGAGCAGGGAAATAGGAGATAGCTAATGTGCAGCAGGAGACCCGTAAAAGCTGTAGCCAAGGAGGTCACACTGGGCAGAGTTAATCCTATGCACTATTATTTTACATTGGATAGAATGGAAGCTGCAGTGCTGATCTAAAAATTTATTCCTTTGCTCTACAGCCACTTTTGACTGTTCAGGACATGCCTGGTAAATGACATGACAGGATAAGTAGGGGGAAGCTTTGAACTAGCATCCATAGGCAGTGGAAGTACAGAAGTTTTTTACTTTGATGGTCACTCCCTTGCCCCCTTCAGAGTAGAATAACTGCAAATGAAACAGTATAGTTTTAGTAACGGGTAACTGATACTACTAAAATCTCTGGATAGCAATCTTGGCCACACTGTGATTATTATTGCAAAATATTTGGTATCCTTAAGTTCCAGCTCCTGGAATGTTGAGATCATGTCACTCTCATTTAAAAAAAAAAAAAACATTAAGAGACTCATGAAAGCAATACCAACGCTCAGAAGGAAAATGGTGACAACCATATTATCTTGCCTAATCCTCAGTATTTTCAAAGGTGCTTCCATAATGTTTTTGAAGGTTTTTGTTGGCAATATCTGAGTGTTCCCAGTATAAGCTGGATGTTTCTAGAAGTAGTTTCACCTGAACACTTGCTCAAATGATAGTATCATGAGTCTTCCTTGATTTATCTAATTCTGGATTTACTGGAATTAAACATACCACTTATAAACTGAATAAAAATACTGCCTCTTGTAATTGCCAGTAGTACAGGGCCTGGTTCTGCAACCTTTACTCTATAATCCTTGTTGCCTGTGGGGTAACTGTTGTCAGGAAAAATTGCAGCTGGAATCTAAAAAAATACCTGAGTAAAGGTAGTGTCAAGAAGGAGCATCACGGGACTAACGTTAATGTTTGTTTTGAGGAATCTCAAAGTGCTTCATGCTCATAGTCATAAACTAGAGACACTGGATGGATGTTGTACTCTCAGCAGTTTTGCAGAGGGCAAATGAGAGCACTAGGGCAACTTTGCATTTGAACAATGAGTTCTTTAATGTTACTGCAAAGCACACCAGATCTACATACTCATGCAATATTCCACGTAGTATCTGTTATTGGGCTCACCTTATCTAACATGGAAGGCCTGCTGTACTTTTTTTGATGAGGATTTAGTACCTGAGTGTTGGAATTTTTTTCTGTTCTTAATGGTTCAGCATCAGAGGAACTGTTAGTTTAGTTTCATTATAAAATCATTTGTATATATAAAATAATCTATAAATCACTTATAGAAACCTGCTTTTCTTTATAAAAAAGAACCCTTCTTTCTAGACACAAAGTATTAAGAACATTCTTCACAAATCTACTGTAGTTAATATTTCTGTAACCTATATATTTCAGATAACTTAAATTTCCTTTGTTGCTTTTTGGTGTCCCTTAGGTCCTGATGACCTACTTTCAACAGAGATGCTGTAAATCTTCCAGAAAATAAATGTATTAGTATTACAATAATATGAATTATTTAATAAATGACATTGGTATTGATTTTTGTCACCAATTCTGTTAAATTAGTGCAAGTTACAAAACAATGCCAGTATCATCTTTTTTCAGACTTGCATGTACTTACACTGAAATTCTGGCTTTGCTGCAATTTATTGCAAAGTACCAAATCGCTTACGTAAAGTCTGGGATTTCACTGTATTGTGTAGTTTACAATGTTTAAATTGCTGTTTACCTCCCCCATCTTTCTAGTGGATACTTCTGAGGATCTTTTTATTTCTTTAGCTTCATGTATGGAATCAAAGATGACAGATTCACATTTCTGTGAATTATGAGATCAATGATTGCTTAGCCAGGCTGTATATTTTCCTTGCTGATAATCATAATATTCACGTAAACTTTTGAATTCTGGGAAATGCAGCTGGAAATGCAAGCACCTCCATTAATGGTCTTTCTCTCTACATATATGCTAATTTTTTTAATTTTTGGATTCTATGTTGAATTAAGAGGCCGAAAGATCACAGCTAGGTTGACTTCTAGTATTTATTTTTTCCCCTTCTTTTCAATAACTCATGGTTTACTGACTCTTTTTTTTAAGGTTTCTGTGTTGATCTCATGATCAGAAGACTTTTAATTTAAATTTTTTTTTTTTTTTTTTTAGGAAAACTGATTATCTATTCTGTATACATCTTGGCAAAACATGATTTGTGCAGAAACTTTGCTGTAACACAAAAGTTAGTGCATCAAATTTGATTTACATCCTAAATCTCTGCAATGATAAATCATCGGCTTAAATGTGTCCCAGGCCAATGAGATTAAAATTTGTTACCATTATAAGGTCTTTATTAGTCTGAGAATGAAGGCTATTCTAAGAATGAATCTATATAGTGTGATATCTCAGAAATCACAGTGAACATTTGCATGAAGTGAGGCCAGTAATGAATAGGTACGATAAGACCAAGAAGAGAAGAGCTACAGCAGCTCTTTCCAGAATGTCACAGAGAAACATGCTTTTCCATCAAGCATTGTAATAGTTCAATCTCCAAATTAATAATTCAGTGTTTTTTAGACATTGCCTTCACTCAAATCTATTTAATCTGTCTATAGGATGATGTATAGTGACGTTGCTGTAGGCGACAGGGCAGAGTCAGTATTCATACTCCCTTGTACAGCACTATGCACGTTTAAATGACAGAGAAGCCTGTCTGTAAGATTACGCTCCTGCCAAGACCTAATGTTTGAAGACCTTGAGTGAGACTTTCCTTGGGGACTGAGGATTTGGGAGTAATGAGAAGGGAGAAAGGATGGCAAAGGAAATGAATACACGGATGCAATCCTGACATACAATTTAATAGGTGTTGTGCATGACCTATGGGCTGCAGTGTTCATAATCCTGCACTAGTATGGTTTTCTTGGTTTCTCTTGGGTATGTACTCGCACAAAATCAAGAGCAAAAATCCCACTGAGTGTCCATCTACCTGGCTCTGAACTAGTTTATTTCCTGAGGGCTGACAATTTAGAAGTACCTATCAGTGAAACACATTATAATCTTCTTACATTTTAATTAATGAGTGGTATTTCTGTGCACTGACAGTAATTTTTTTTGTATGATTCTTTTTAATGAGTAGCCCTGTTTTAGTACATCTCTTGAATTTTCTTAATAATTTACTCTTTTTCTGTATTCTGTTCAGCAAAGCATATCAGGAATTTGCAAAGTAATCAGCTAAAGCAAAGAATGGGACAGACCCCAGAATTTTAGTTAAAAATTGAAAGCAATAATTGGATGACACCTGGTTAGATTTAGGTTCTACGCCAAATGCTATAATTACAGTAAATAATTAAGCTACAGGAGTCAAGACTAATAGAGACAGAGCATCTAAGGAGATTTCAACTAAGATAAATGCGTCATGTATGCAGTGCTTCTATTTCCCTGTAAGACAACCCAAAACCTTCTTTCATATATTGAGCTGATTGGAAATTTGAGCAATGAAATCCTACTTTAATCTGGATTTACTTTCCATGTGTTTTGCAGGAAATGACCAAAGATTCATTTGGGGGCAAGGTAGAATGCAATTTCATTAAAGCCTTTTAATTCTTTTCCTTTTCGGCTTCCTGGATTGACATGAAATCATTCACACTGTTTGGGGCCTTTCCCCCTCCATATGCCTTCTTGCACTGTTAGATTATTGCCAGATCAAAGCCCAATGGTGTTTTTTTTAACTTCTCATTATTTAGCACCGAACGTGGAGGTTCGTCTGTGGAGATTTTTTTTTAATCTGAATACTCTTATTTTTAATTGAGCAGCAAATAGGCACATTGTAGAGGTAGTTTGTTTTATCTTTATGAATATTAGATCAAATGCCATTCAGTCTTCCTACAATACTTATTTTTAGATCTGAGAGCTTGTGAAAACTCTTCAGATAGGCAAATATGTAACTTTGAATCACATTGTACTATCACTTTTTTAAGGAGGAGTTTATAATTGTTTCTCCTCTTTTAGAGCTCTGTTTAAAAAGTGCTGGAACCATATAGGACTTTGGATGTTTCAAAGGAAATTACACTTTCTAGAAGTTGTCATTGTTGAAAAATACTAACAGTCCCTTCTAATTAATGATCTACAGGTTGACATCTATTTAAGGAGAAGTTGATATTTTTATTCTATTGTGGTTAATTACCGATGATAACCAGATAATTTGTGAGCTTCTTTTTAATAGCTTACACTTTCTGTGGCAAATAAAGGACAGAGCTGTTTTTCAAATTATTTAAAGTGCTTCTTTGTATAATTTGATCATTATACTTTATTCTTAGAGATACCTTGAGCTGTTTCTGGAAGAAGGAATAACAAGGTTTCTTCTGAGTCAACCCAGTGTAACTCCATTAATTTCAGAGAAATTATCCCTGAGTTGTACTGATCGAAGAGATAGAAAATAGGACTCAGTGAAGAGTAAACATCTCTTAATAGCTTATTATTGTTTGAGATCCATTTTGAAGTCCACTTTGTTATGACAGTATTCATTTTATTAACTGCTTTTTGCTTCCTTAACTCAGCAGTTTTAGACTTTTAGAACAGTTTAAGAAAATGAAGTTCAATGAGTAAGCATAGAAATGTTTAATGGAATGGATAGCCTTTAGCGGATTCCATAAGCTTTTACTGTTGGTTTCAAGGCTTTTAATGTTTTCTTTGTTTTGCAATGCTTAAAGTGGATTAGAGATCTAAGGATCACTGTTACAAGTTTTGTTTTGGATTAATGAAATGACATAGAAGAGCTGACTGAAATTGTTCTACTTTCATGACCTGTTCTATTTTATGCTTTTAACATGAATAAGTTGCCTTTGTTTTACAATCAAGAAGCCAGATCTTCAGCAAAAGGGCACTGTTGACAGCAGCAGTGTGTCTGCCCAATTATTTTCTTGCACAAGCAGGTCATGATACTACACCCTGCTGAGTTGAGTCAAAGAATGGGGGTCCGTTCCAATAGGGACTCCCTTTGATGGGGATTGCAGGCTCATGCTTTTGTGGAGCAAGAAGGATGAGGGTTTTAGTTGTGTTCTGTGGTATCTCTAAAAAAAAAAAAAAAGGCATAGTCCACAAGATATCCCAGGAGCTGATACATTCACTGATATATTTAGAATCTAGGTAATGGTTTTTATCTTCAGAAGCCATTGTGCACGTTATCAGCTCAGATAAATATACCGTAGAGAGTTTAGTTTAGTTCGAGGAAGTGTAGGGCCTGCAGAACTGGAGTACATACATGTATCAATAATCCTCCCCATGTTTGCCCAGAAGAAGGAAGCTTACTGTGTAAAGTTCACATCATTCAACACCAGTTCACATCATTCAACATCATTTAGATCTGATCAAGCCCTTGTCATACCTTGTCATCTAAGGGTACAGTTTCGTGAGAAGTGATGAGCCAATTGAACAGTTCACTGCTGCCGCAAGCAGGAGGCCCCACTCTCCTTCTCTCTCTCCTCTAATGTCCCATTTCCATGTTGCTGCCAGCCTTGAGTTCTTGCTGCTTGCTTTGTGCTAGCACCACTGCTCATCGGACCTCTCTGTGAGCTGCTTTCACTTACGAACCTGGAGGAAAACTAAACCAGGCCTCGGGAATTAGGTGGTTTTCTGGTGGCTTAGTGATTTAGAGCAGCATGCAGAAAGGTCCGGTGGTTACTGGAGTTTGGAAAAGAAAGTGAACCGTGGCATCAAGGGAGAAAGAAAGGAGTTGGAAAGAGGGAGAGAAAGAGAGGACCTTTTTCCTATGGTAAGTCAGTGGGTTGGCTCAGCTGGCCGTGCAACCACTGCTTAATGCTACTGCTAAGAACATACAGGAAATGCTTGGCTAGCATGCTAGTTACAAGAGTGGTCCCATCAGGGCCATAGTGAACCAGCATTAGCACTGCGGGAAACCCTTTTGTAAAGTTGTCTAGTGTAAACAGATGGCTTGACTTGAATGGGACTGCTCACGTGTTCACTTTTGAGCAGGATTGTAGGGCTGTTCTCAACCTGCAAAGCAATAAATGAGTTGGATAATAACCAAGCACATGGAATGCTGCTGCAGTTTTTGTTGGCCTTCTAGCTGTGTTAATAAAAATAACTTACACTACTGCGAGGTCTAATAGGTTTTTAGACCATTTCACGTGAAACAAATGAGCTCCAGTTTGTGTCTGAAATGAGTGACAAAGTTTGTGGTGTCTTCCGTATGAATATATGAGCTGTTCTTATTAGCTTTGCAGTTTTTACTTTTCTGTATGAAGTCAGCCACAGAATGCACTTTAAAGCATCACTGAAAATGAATTTTTGTTCCTACTATTCTGTAAATGTAGCAAAGTACTAAAATTCCTTTTGTCACCTCTGCAGTACATGAAGGGTATTTAGTGGACTAATTAAACTGCATCTACTTCAGTTGTTAATCTGAGCCTTGACAAATTTCTGTTTGCTGAACCAATAGGAACTGGGAGTAGAGCCTCAGACATAGCTCAGTTGTGGCCTCAGGCAGGGTGGCCATCTGCTCCACCGGGAGCTCTGCCTGAGTAAAGAGGGCAACAACGACAATTGGGCTCCTTTGGCACTTGCAGAAGTGGTATTCTGTAATGGAATTTGTGTTCTAACTGTAAGCAATTGAAAAAAATGATGTTTAACAGTGCAAATGCAAAAATGCTGTTATTAGTAGCTTTTATTAGTTTTGCAGTTTTTAACTTTATTAAGTCTACCACAGAATGCGTTCTAAAATGGTTATCTTACAGTGAAAATACAAAAAATAATAAAACTTCAAAGCTGAGCTTTAAATTCTTTACAAATTGGGGTATCTCTTGGATTTGTTTGAGAAAAAAGGAACTAAAAGACAAATAGTGAAATTCAATAAAATAATGGGTAGCAAAATTTAAATTAATTAAGAGTGAGGTAAAAACTCCAACCTTGACGAAGTACTTTATCCATACTAAGACTTTATCACCTATTAGATAACAGAAACCATTCCTTCCTGTTTTTTGTTTGGTTTCCTAAAGAAAAGATGCTTTAGCAATTGATTGCTTTTTTTTTCTTTTTTTTTTTGAGATGTTCCATACTTTCTAGCTTGTTGGCCTATTTAACTTTTGCTAATAGGGGTCAAGAATTCTCAGAGACTTAAATCCCAAGAAATTTCATAAGGTAAGGGCGGGGGGGGGGAGAGAGGGAGAGAGAGACCCAAATTATCACCCCATTAAGGGAAAATCTCAGTCGTTAAATATTCTGTATGGAGTTACTGACTCTGTGGCCAGCAGTATACCAGATGTGTTTGCAGTCTTCTTCCTAGCAGGCATTTTGAAAGACTGATGGGAACTATTGCTGTGAGGAAGGGATTATGATTTAAAGGCTGCAAGTCTGTAGGCAAACGCCTGCAGTTCTGTGAGCGATGTTATTTATATGCTGTGTGCTACCGCTGTGAAACTTGGGAGACAGCGTGTGCCTTTCCTGTGGTTTTGTGCACTTGCTTCCGGATGTAAGTACATAGTATGCAGTACTTGTATGCTCTTGTGTTTCCAAGGATGCAGCAAGTATAGGGCTCACACAAGCTAGAGCAGGAGACCCTTCTTCCCTGCTATTCACCCCTGTACCTGGAAGGCTGCTTAGAGTAGCTAGCTAATGTAATTGAAAGAATTACTTAAAATATTATGCCTAGCAGCCAGCAATGAAGGGAAGTAGCAGCAGAATCAAGTATCCTTAAAAAATCCAAATGGGTGAGTAAATCTGACAGTTGTAGAGCTCGGCTGGTTACGGGAGATCTAAGCGAAATGCTTCCATTGGGGCTGACAGGAAGGGTAATGTTTCAGTGGAAGATGGTATTTCTTGTACTTATCCTCTTTTGATGAATTCAAGGACTTTGTCTTTTTAATTTGACAAACTCATTAGTACAACTATATGGGTAAAAGGATTTTTTAAATTATTTTTTAAACTGAAAACTATAAAGAAAATATACCACATTTAAAAATGAAATAGCCAAAAGATTATTTAATTCTTATTGTTCATTTTCAGGTCTATTAAGATAAAGTTGTATTTTGTGTGCACATTGGACAACATTGTTGTTTCAGTTCGGGTGATCCTTCCTTTACTCAGGCCTGCCTTAGCACATGGAATTTCTTTTTCAAGAAGCTTGATAAGGAATGACTAGCCATAGCTATTAGCTGCTAGCTGAAATTGAGTCACTACTGAATAAGGGAGAAACATGATGAATGTCAATGCATCCAAAGAAATATATGTCGTTCCTAACGTCATGGGCAGTAGCAAGTAGCATTAGAATGTCTATCTAGGCACACTAGATGCTTGTAGTGTATGATCTATCTATTCTCTACTGACACTTCAGTTTTTCTGCTTTTATGTTCTCACGTGTTTAGTTTGCAACAAGTAACAGTCACTATCTTTGAAGTGCAAAATGATGACTACTACCCTGTGAAGCTTTGGGACACAGCTTAAATTGTCTTTTTTTTCTCTAGAGTTCCACTAGTTATGGTGGCGCTACTCAAGTAGTGAAGAATTTTGTTATAGATATGGGTTCTGTGATGGGAAGAGAGAAATAGCTTTCGCTTTATGTGCATACCATGTTTATTATCTGTAAAGGAAAGTGGTTTACTTTTTGCATTACAAGTTTCATTTTTCATTTAATAACTTGTGATATAATATTCCAGTAAGGTTTATGATTTGGCAAAGTGTTATATGTTGCATGGCAATTTTCATTCTAGCAATAATACATAAAAGAAATATAAAAAATTACACAATTTCACTGACACAAACTATATTGGAAGGCTCTTAGTGAGGCTGATTCTTAGTGCTACAAGGACTCATCAGCTTTCAGGAGAGCATGACTGAATGGAATGCAGCTCACCATCGCAGCATAGGGTCTAATTTTGAGAAGAAACAGCACATCAGCTGGAAAATTTATTTAAAAAACAGTACAGCTCTCAAAATGAGAATAGCTTCCTGAGAAGGTGGTTTTTATCATCTTCTACTGCACCTATTGGACTGCACCTATTGGACTTTCTCAGTGGTATGTACCGTAGGTGTTCTCACCAAGTTGTTTAAGCACTTTTCCTTCATTTTCTACACACTGTGTAGTTGTAAATACTTCCTAGTCTTGAAGATTTTCCTCGCTTGGTCATACTCCCCTCCTCACTCTGTTACCCAATTGTTATTCTACAGCAGCCTTGGGGCCATTAGCAAGGTTCATTCTTATGAAAATGCTTGGGATGCTTCCTTCTGTGAGTAACTGGGGGTGTCTTTATTTCTACTGTGTTTGCTTGTTCTTCTTCCTCTTTATGTCATTTGGTCAATTAGAACAGATTTTTGCATATTTAATGTGCCATTCATGAAAAAGAAGCTTCTAGGATTTAGTAGAGCTCAGATGTGTACGCTTCCCTAGAGATCCACAGTGCTTGCTTTGCTTACCCAGCTAACAGAATCACGATTGATTTATGTGGATTAAGACACCTAATGTCAAGATAACTGGTTGAGGGTATCCAATTTAGTGCAGAACATGTTCTTTACATGTAATATGTGTCTGAAATACGTTTATATATTGTGAAGGCTAATCTTTCAGTACTGCAAATACTGGTTCTCTTGAATTTGGCCATACAGATAACACCTTTACTAAATTCTCTTAGAAAGGAGTACAAATAGTTTTTATTATTCTCAGCTTGGAAAATACTTTATATACAGCTGGGGTTAAAGAAAGTGTCCAACAAAAATTAATGGCTGATTCTCAGTTATCACTGAAGTACGAGAAATTTGACAGTGACTTAAATGGAAGAAGAAACCTGGTCTGTTCAATATAAGGAATATTTTCTTTATCAGTAGAAAGGAGTATCACCTCCTGTCTATTAGAATTAGCCCTTGCTTAAAAGGATTATTTCTTATTCCTGCCTTGTTATAGAACTAAGAAGATAGTAAGAGTTTATTTGTTGCTTTTTAAAAAGTGTGTGAGTTGAAGCAAGATTATAAAGGAACTTAATTTTGATTAATTTGCTTATAGTACTGTATATGATGGTAAAGATGCATGGTATGGATATGTGCTGTTTGTGAGCATGTATGATAAATAAACTCATGATTTTAAATTTAAGTTTATTTTTTTTACATCTAGGATCAGTGTGAATAATTTAAAAATATTGTATACCTTAATTTTTTTTTTTACTTTTTCCAGAATGGCTACTTTTTAACTTTTTTTTACTTTTTAACTTTTTTTTACTTTTTAACTTTTTTTTACTTTTTAACTTTTTTTTACTTTTTAACTTTTTTAACTTTTTTTTACTTTTTAACTTTTTTTTACTTTTTCCAGAATGGCTAGTTTTAAAGTGGTAGTGTAGAAACCATAGTTATTTTGTTCTGAATACCAGAGCTTTAAGAAAAAAAAATAATTTAAAACTCAGAGTTTTTTCTAAGAGGTCCATATGTGGTTTATCAGAAAATTAGGAGCTTGTTCTCTTTATTATTAGTTCAGGCTTATACTTGAAAAAAATAAAATTGAACAGATTTGTTAAAAATGAATTTATAAACTGTTTCTATTTTTATAAGGCTGTTTGCATTCGTTGCTTTTTCAATTAATAAAGCTAAAGTAAGGTAGAGAGGATGAGGATTATGAATATCTTTAACGTTGCTAGGAGGCATTTACAGTGTCATTCCTTTGAACTTGATGTCTGCAGGAGACTTGAACTCTTTTTTCTTTACAGGAAAGCTTTCCTGCTTAGTTTCAGTAGATTAAAATCCTGAATTTCTTTGATTCTTGGATTTATGTTGAGGCATTAGCAGAAATGAATCTATAGTCCTTTTATAACTGTATTAACTGAAAGCAAATAGTTTAACATCGAATACACTAATTTTAAGTATTTTTAAAAAAGACTTTGCATGTGAGCATTATTAAAATGAGATTTGATGCTTCAGTTTTAACAATGGTTTTAGTTGACAAGTGTCTGTATGTGCAAGAGCATGCAGACACAAAGCACAGAATATAATGTAGATTTTGCTGTTTCCAGACTTCCTTTTTTTTTTCTCACTACTTGGCAAGTGGTTTTGAAAGGGAAAACATAAAAATCTGCCATTGCTGCAGTGAAACATGGTATTTCTAAGTCCATACTGAAAGACGAAATTTTCACTTTTGTTCTTGAATTTTAAGGTGCTTTTTATTAAAAATCAGTGAGTAAAAATTTAAAATGTAGGTATTGGGTTCTACTCTGACAGGCAAGATTCATTTATTACAGCTTCTGATACCCGTCATTCCACTGAACTCAGGACGTGGTTTACTCAAAATTTCCTCCCCAGTTAATATGGAATATCTAGCTCATTCGTCTGAGACTCTGCATATCCAGGTAGGCTTACAGAAACAAACAAAGGAGCGAAGATTAAACTTAAGTTTCTCTTCTGTTTTCATTCCTTTCACCCTCCCAATATCAGTTCTATTTATAATCCAATAATATATAAAATTCTACATGTGATTGGATTTTTAGGGAGAAGGTCTAGAAGTATAATTTTCTGCTGTTTGGTGGAGGAAAAGCTATTTTATTATCATCAATGGGTTTCTGCTAATTTTTGAGGAAGCTGTGCAACTGGGACTTGGGAGCCAAATCTTTTAGTCCAGTTAGACTTAGTGGAGAACCAGATCTGTTGCTTCAAGTTCAGTCCTTTATTATTTCCCCCCCGCCCCATAAAATAATTTGAAATAATCTGTATGATTTGTGTACCAGGAAGTTTTCTAAGATGTCTGCATCTTTGCTTGGGGGCTAGGGAGTGCATAATAAAACAATTAAATTAAATAAACAAAGTACTTCTGCACATGCATCACATGATGTTGTTGGCATTCAGAAGAATAAACAGACTCAAAAACAGAGTAGACAACTTTTGTGAAGAGTAATGCATTGATCACTGTTAAACTCACCAGAGGAAAGATCAAGGTGTATGTGTCTTGTTTCTTGTGCTGTCTAATAAATATACCAGCAAAACAGAGTGTGCATGTCAGGTACTGTGACTTCCTGGAGTGCTACTGGAGAAACAGTAGAATATGAATATGCATTGGTAAAGGGAAGAACAGCACCATTTGGCCTTTGCTTGTTGACATTGGGGCACCCAGGTGAGTTCAAGTGCCTATCATCTTTATGCTGCAAACTATCTAGGGTATGACCCTTCTTTTTGTTAAGTGTTTGTACAGTGCAAGGCACAAAGAGTCCATGATCGACTACTGAGTCTGTAGATGCTACATTACTAACAATAATCTCAGTATAATATGTAATTGGATGATAATTCAGTAATAGAAATCCTATTCCCTATTAACTTGTAACTCTGTCTCTCTGGCACTGCAGCTCTTCTGCTTCAGATTGCCCCTTTACTAGTCCCCTGTCCACCTATCAGTCTGTATACAGAGATCTGGCGGTCATGTGAAGTGGGTGCAGACTCACATTTGTACTGTTGATATCGTCGGTTAAAATTATTTTTCTAATATAATCTAGTTTAGAGACATGTAGGTACAAAAGATGTTCTGTGTTGCAAGGTCTTGAAGACTGAAGATAAATCTTGTACTGCTTTCTGTAATACCTATAAATGCTCGTGTGGTCTGTGGTTTTTTTTAATCTGAATAGTTTGTATTAAATGTAATGGAGTTTGCAGAGTGTAGAAAGACTGAAAGTTAAATATTGTCTCAAGGTATATGAAGTTTAGTATAATTTTATCAGACTCTATTTTTCTTTATATTTTAAATAATCTTTGTTCAATTGCCTATTATAATTGCTAGCAGAATACTGCTTTTCAACATTACAAGGCATTTTACAATAATAAGCAAAGGTTTTTCCTGAACTATGGATTTTACTTCTTTCTTCATTAGTGTGGGGGAACAGAGATGGAATTTCCAGAGGTTCAGCTTCCCCTCCCTGAGCATTCCAAAACCTCGGGCTGTTTGACATGCAATTAAGCTAGGCAAAAATCTGACATCAAAGTGTACAGAAGGTGATTCTCCAGGATTCTTCTACCTGCAAGGCCACTGGAGTGGGCTGTTCTGTTTGGGGGCCGAATGGGTACCTTTGTTGGAAGGCAGAAAGGGAGAAAAGGGAGCTTGTAACTTATTTTTCTTTTTGTAAAATTTATGTGGAAGAGGCCTGTAAAGTACAGTTTGTTTGCACTTTTTTGTTGAAAAACTGCAGATGTATTAAAGGTGGAACTGTTCAGTTAAAAAAATACTGCTTTCAATAACGTTACTCTTTTAAACGCAAAAAATTTGTTGAGAGAGAGGATTCCTGAAGTGTAAAGTAATTGTAGCAGTGTAAGTTTCATTTTTGAGTGGACAGTTTGAGAGTGATACAATCTACCCTGGGCTTAGTACATTCTTCATGACTTTAAATCTTTCATTCAAGCTTAACTGTTAAAGAGGTGTTAGCAGTTCTCAAAGGTATTGTGAGCACGAGGAAGAAAGAATCAATGAGGGTTTTTGGCCTATTCTGTATAGTCAGACTAGACAGTCATGGTTCCCTTAATCTGTGGATGACATGTAATTGGAAAGATTTGTAGTCAAAGTTAAAAGTATGAGGGACTTCAGGTTGAATGGGCAGGTAGAAAATGTGTGAAAAGAATTAGAAAAGACTAGAACTGTTCAGAGAGGAACTGAAAGGAGTCTAAAGTAATGCAAAGAGTGGCAGAGAGTAAGGCAGTATTGGTTTCCATTGTAAGCCGAACATAGCATTCTGGTTTTAATACAAGAGGATCGAATGTAAGATTTAATTCTCAATCTAAATATTTCTACATAAACATATTGGGGCAAATGAAGCACAGGGGAGGTTGAGAGGGTGTAACAGGCTGCCTTATTGAAGACTATAGCCCTATGGGTTAAACCATTGTGCTGTGAAATGCCTGAAGCTATTAACCTTTCTCTCTTCTGCTGGAGTTCCATATGACTTAATGTGACATTGAGTAACATTCATTAGTGGTGTGAAGGTTGACTACCATCCTCTAGTGACAGTGGGGTTTGTCTTTGGCAGTGATTTCACTTAGGATACTTTATTCCTATGCAGGCAACATTTGTTGGGCAAAACTTGTCTTGCAGAACATGAGGTAATTGTATTGAATAGTGCTTGTCTTGTATTGCATTATTTCCTTTGGTAAGATACACATTTATTTTTAATAAATGAAGCAGGGAAAGCAGTATTTCATTTGTTTAGTGTTTTGTTCAATCTTTGCTCTGACAAAATCATTTTACTATGTCACTTTATTCCAGTGGAAAATGACTACCTGGCATAACCTTTGTGCAAGTAGCTTACCCAGAGCCAGTAATACTAGCCTTCTTGTTTTTACCTGAGCAAATTGTGAATCTTAAACATCCACTCAGGAATCTCTTATAAGAGAATCCCAGACACAGAGAACCATGGAAAGTCTAGCATAAAGTTAGCATAAAGCCCAAAGATAGTAAGTATAGCAAGAAGTTTAGAAATAGTGCTTTGGGCTATATTTTTCCAGTGATGCTTCTGATCTTTGGTTTGCATTTGTCAGTACTAGACTGGTTTATATTAAAGATGATATCATACTTTTGTTTTTTCCTTGGTGTTTTCCTGAATATTGAGCAGTTCAAACAGATCTTATCTTTCAAAATTATTTTTGTTAATGCCCAGAGATTCTTCTTTATACATGTTCTGGTGTGATTCATAAGGTCTGCCTTGCATTTTTTAGTCCGTATTTTAGTAGTGCTTTAATCACAGTCAGAAGACTAAAACTGAATTATAGTAAAAGTAGTGCAACACCAAAAATTCAATCATTTCTGAATTTTGAACTTTCAAAAGTCACCTAGCTTCTTTTCTATTAGCAAATTTTAAGATGACAGTGAAGACTAATTGTTTTACTGCTTGTTTTTAAACTCGGTGGTTATTTCCTCCAGGAATCCTGCTAACAGGATTCTGTTTGCCTGAAAGAGGTGTCTGGTTTTATCAGCATCTGTCAGAGTAAATCAGAATTCCTATGGAAATTAGCTCATTAGTATTAATTGTTGGCAATGTCTGACTGATTCATGAGCTGCCTTGCCATTTAAAAAAAAAAAAATCTCTTATTGAAAGCAAAACCTTCCATAAAATTACCAATGACTAATCCTTCAGTGAATGGCAATAAACAAGCGGATACCCCTTGTCTTCTGTCAGTCCCCGCTCTTGCTGAAACCCAGGTGCTGCATGCTCACATTGCATAGCATATACCACTGGAAATAGTCCTTTTGGACTCCATATGCTTCCTCTGTGGATCATTACTAGTCAGTGTGAGTAATGCCTGCAATATTTTTACTTAAATTAATACTGTTTAAAATGTATAACTAAATTCATAGTAACTAAATCACAATTCTTCAAATCTCGTAAGTTTCCAGTACTTGTTTTTAGCAGAGTATGTACAGTTAAGTTTTGAGAAAATAGTCTCTGTAGTTGTCTATAGTAACAAGCCTGGTTCTTGCTGACATGGTTATTTTTCTTTCTTTCTGGATATTTCTCCTGGGTGTTCGTAGCAGTAATTTTGTAATCACGCATTTTTCCCCTGATTACTTTCTCCTTTATCAAAGTTAGAATTGTTTTTGTTTGCAGTTGAAACACAAGCTTTTTAGAACCTTGGTGAGAAGTGCCCTTGATACTGCAGATCACTTTTACTTCCTCCATATTACTTATTTTCAAAGATTGTCTTTTTAATGAATTAACATAATTATCTGCTATGTAATTTTCTTTGTTCTAAAGATAATAGAAAACAGTGATAAGTGAAGTATCAGTCTTTCGTATTTTTTATAGGTGTTTCAGAGCTCTTTGCCTTCAGTTATAAGTCAGCATGGAAGATAACATTTGAAAAGCCTAATGCCATAATTAAATGAATTATAACAGGTCTGCTGAAGAATTGTATAAACAGACATTGATACAGCGCTTACTGTATGTAGGTGTGAGCAACTTAAACTATAATTCTGCGAAGTATTACAGAGTGTAGGAGAACTGCGTGATTTGCAGGTTTTCTGTTAACATTCAGTTACCATTTCTCATACTGTACAAAGGCTGCTGTGTTTATAATGCTTTCTAAAAAGTTTATCAGTGTTATCTCCTCATTTTTATCACTATAAGGGTATGTTTAACTGTAGTAAGTTAATACAAGATAGGCAAAATAAATTAGCAGTGTCGTACATAGTGCTTGAAATTTTTTTGGCTAGCTATTATTTAGAAATAATATACAAATTACTGATATTGCTTGTTTATAAGCATCTGTTTCATTAGAAATTCTAATCATGTGGATGCAGATTTAATTCTGTATTGTACCTTCTTTTTAAGTAAGTGGCTATGAATATTCCAGTGGTTTTGAATAGCAATAATATACTAAATATACAAGCAGATTTAGTATTTGCTTTGCATAGTAATTCCAGTTGATAAATCGTGGTTTGTGTTGTGTTTATTAGAGCTTTAACTGGTAATCTCATATGGAAATGTTACTTTGTAGGGCAAAATTCAGTGAAAGGGCCTGGGATTCCAGAGTGAACTTGTACATTCCTTCAGGGCAT
Source organism: Fulmarus glacialis (assembly GCF_000690835.1). Classification (NCBI taxonomy): domain Eukaryota; kingdom Metazoa; phylum Chordata; class Aves; order Procellariiformes; family Procellariidae; genus Fulmarus; species Fulmarus glacialis. Next base: position 50,873 of record NW_009201678.1, on the reverse strand, counting down.
TTTTGCAAGGGAGGTTGTTGTGTTTTAAAGGTAGTTGATAAGAGACCTGCACCACCAACCCCAGACCTGCACCACCAACCACCATCATACATTAGTCTATAGAAGGTATTTGGGTGAACATACTCCTGTACCACTCCGTACCACCATTTATCCAAGTGAAATTTTTGACCATTTGCAGGATACATTATAAATCAGGATGTCACTACCAGACAATCAGATTTGAACATTCCTTGCATAAAGTAGCTTGCCTATATCCCTTAGGAATACATCACTTAACTGTGTTTATGTGACAGTGTTGATATGCCTGGTTTTACATGAAAGTTAAGGTAGCATGTTATTTATGTCATCATGAATTCAAAAAGTAGGTGGTTGTGCTTTATGTATACTGAGGTTATCTTCTTTGGGCAAATCACTCAGAATAATTGGAAGACGTAGTTTTATCATGTGGCTATTAATTAAATCAGGAAACAGGATTTTTTTTCTTCAGAGTTGGGCTTTGCTGCTACCTCAGGTTTTTTCAGTCTTCCCTTCTCTGAGGTGCTGACAACAGATTAACATGAAACAGAGCTCTGTTGAACCTAATTATGTTATAGCTCATTGTTTTGGGGACCTATAAAACTGTTCACTCCCTTTTTATGAGGCTGTAGTCACAATGAAAGGCCATAAACAGTGCATTTTCTCTTTCCTACGGGACTGGAGATTTCATTAGTCGACTCTGATCTAGTTGCATTTACACCTGGGAATGAATGCTTCTTTATCAGGTCATAATCCTTAGTAGGTCAAGCAGGAGCTTTTGATCAGCCATAAATGTCTGAAAGCTTAGTTTCTTTTAAAATTATTTGCTATTCAAATGTTGACTGAAGACATGCTTTCCTATACTTCAGAGGAAAGATTTTAAATATTAGGGCATTATTAAAAAACAAAACAAAACTGAATTCTTTCTATACTTTCAAGCAGTCATTGCTGAAACAAGATTTCCACATCAGCTAAGGGGATTATTATTTTTTTAAATCCGCTGAGACTCTGGGGAGGACTAATGTTTAGCACGTTTAGACCTTAGAAATAATGTGGAAAATTATGCCCTACCTTTATATAAAGTCTATACTGCTTGTGATTTTCCTGCTAAATAGGTTTCTGTAGTGTAGGTGCTCCGCTGAGATTAGTTTGGGTTATTTTTTCTTTTTTTGTTTGTTTGTATAATATACAAATATTAAAATTACGGGAATTTTCTAGCGATTTAATTGGGAAATCTCCTGTAAGATTTAAAGCTGGTTCTTTTCTTTTTTTAGTTGACTGGGTGTGTAGAGATCTTTTTTTATATATACTTATTTATATTTTTGTATTATCGCAATACTATTTTCTCTCCTTTCCATGCTGTAAGGTGATTGATAGATTACTGTAGCTTGACAGGTATGCACTCCACTGTGTCTGTTTTTATGTGCTGGTACTGCTAACCTGCTCGTTACTCTGCTTTACCACAGGATGTGAGCGGGGGCAGTTTCGCTGTGGAAATGGTCGCTGTATTCCTGCAGATTGGAGGTGTGATGGGGCTAGAGACTGCTCGGATGATACAGATGAAGCTGGTTGTCGTAAGTGAAACAACTATAGAGCAACTTTTTTATAATATAAGAAATACTGAGATGCCAATGTGCTCAACTGTACCTGTGGTACAAGAAGGAATATTGGAGGGGGAGAAAACTCCTGGTTGTCTTGATGACTGCAGAATCTACTTAAGACTCCATTGGCTTTGGGAGTCAGAAAATCAAGTAGTGCTCAACTTCTAACATGACTTAGCCTTCATTTAAAAATCTGAGTGTCCAATAATGCCATTTCATTTGATGACTAATGTTCTAAGTAGATGTAGAAATGTATTGTATTCTATTATTGCAGTAATCCTGAGTATTGGATGTACATATAGCTACCACCAGCATCACTTGAGCCTCAAATCTTTGGATCTTTCAGGCACTAGACGACAAGCTGTACCTACTGCATCTTAAGTAGAGTCTTGGTTAGTTGTCTAGAGTTGCTTGCGTTATCCTCAGTGCCAGCAGCTCAGGGACAACAATTGCATTCAGATGGGCTGTAATATCTATGCACAAAGATTCTTTCAAGCTGAATGTTAAAAAGTTGTGAAAATGAAGAAATTCCCTCCACAGTCTGTTTTCAGGAACTTGCCTGCATTTTGCCTTCTCGGTTCTAGTGTTCTTTGAGGTCTTGTGGGCTGGTGCAGTTATCAGCCCACTTATAGGTTAGGCCAGTTTTTGCCCTTCAGCTGATGGGGAGTGAGAAAGACTAATTTATGTTGGTTCTTTTCACACTGGATTGTTTCTTTGCTGGTTGACCCATATAATCATTGGAGGTCATTCACACAGCTTGGCAGTGTGGTTTGTTGCTTAGCACTTTAGTTAGCTCCAAAAACCAGTGCAGTTGTGGATGAAGAATGCCTTAAACTGGCAAAACAAAATGGTATTGTCCTATAGCTTGCTATTTCAGCTTCTGAACTGCAACTGGAAAGAAGTGGTTGGGCTTTGAACAAGGAGCGGGTAAAATTCACGTTGACTTTGTGAAAGATAAAAAAAAACCCCTGACACTTACTATATTTGTCATAGTTATAAGCATGAAGTTGAGTTGTTCTCATTTTCATACATGTGATGAATTAGGAAGACGAAGATTAAACTTTTCAGTTTTTTCAGTTAATTGTGCTTTTAAAAACAATATGTTAATATGCTATAGGTAGTGGGGCACATAAGAGTCTAGGAAGATAGTTTTAAACTATTTAAAACTGGCCTAAGGTTAAAATTATGTTACAAGATTATTCTTCGGTTCTTAAAACAGGAATAAAAAAAAAGTATGCATGAAGTGCGTTGTCTATAGTATATGATCGATTTTATCCCTCTAATTACTTTACCTCTACTGTAATTTTGTACTTCTCGACTCTGAATCTACAAAGTGATTTAATTTTCTCCCTTGATGCTTTGTTTACATTGGTAGTTGTGCTTGCATATCATCCCATGAGCACAAAGTGTTTCTAGTTGACTTTGCAGTATTGCAAAAACATGATCCTGAGAAAAAAGACGGTTAAGACCGGAGTCCTGTCTACCGGACTGTGTTGTGCTAGTGATTCTTCCCAGGAGTGTTAACTAGGGATAGAGTAAGCTGTAACACAGTTTCAAACATTTATTTTTGATCTTTCTCTCTAATGGCTCCCCGTTGTTTGGCTATTTGAAAAATACAGAGTGGAGCTGGGACAACAACATTCAGATTGTTCTGACCTGACCCTCACTTTTGCCTCATGAATTCACAGTGAAGAGTCATGGGCTTGTTTTGAAAGACCTTCTTCCTACCAGGTAGGAAGCACCTGAGGTGGAGTGAGAGCAATTGAACAGACGCCTGTGAGACTAGGGAAGCTAGCATGACTCCATACATAAGTGGCAAAAAAAGAGGCTCTGCCAGAGGGCGGTTCAGAGCCTTAAGCTTTTGCTGTGACCTGCCTTCTAGAGGAGCCTGTGTCTCCAGGGTAGGATACAAAACTGAAGATTCATACGCAGGAGTTCACTAAACTAAATTTTGCCTTTGAGCATCCTTCTGCTGGCCCACTTTCCCCTCCCTGCTCTGTCCATTTGCTTTGTTTTGTCAAATGCTTCATGTGTTTGGTGGAAGTTACAGTCAAATGACACTTGAACCTTAAGTCTTCTTTTTCCTTATTTAGTTGTTTTCTTTGAAAGTGCTTTCCTAGATGTCTGTGAAATGACAATTTTTTTTCATTGCTTACGCTAGCACAACCTACCTGTGAAGGAAATCAGTTTCAGTGTCAGACTGATGGTGAATGTATCCCACAGTCATGGGTTTGTGATGATGAGGAAGATTGTGAAGATGGCTCAGATGAGCATCAACAATGTCGTAAGTATTTAAGTTCTAATGTTATACCAGCTTTGTGAAATAAGGTAATTCACATAGCAGCATATTAAGAACATACAGAAACAAGCCTGCTGTAAGTACAGCTTTTACCAGAAGAGTCTCTCTAAAGCAGTTTCTAGAAATGAAATAATCTGAAATCTGAAATAGATAAAATACAGAAAATATGTGCAAAAAGACATCTCCAGGTCTTGAAATCTAAAAAGTTACTGATGTTTCAGTTAATTAAACAGAGAAAAAAAGGAGAAAAATATACAGTGCGTATTAATCTTATAATTGATACAAAATTTAGTAGTTCCAAAAATGGTGAAATACACATAATACTCTGATGTCCAAACACTCTCTCAGTCACAGAAAAAACAGCTTTTTTATTCATTGGATAACAAAATTCATGCTGCCATCTTAGAATTATTAAAAAAAAAAAAGTTCATGTCTTTCTAGAAAATTTTGAAATTTATATGTATATAAAAGAGGAGGAATTATCAGTCAGTTGAAGTAGACATTGCTAAAGATTCTTGTACCATGTTCAGTGATGCTATTTAATGGCATTATTATTTAAAATTACCAGAGCCGTTCTTTCTCGTATTCAGATAGGAGGAATACCAAAAGTCCTGGTATGGGACTGTATGCACAGTTTTATGTGGTTGCTTTTCACTGACACAGCTGTCACGAGAAGAGACGTAATCATTCTTGATCCTCTGTTAGTTATGAATGTAAAATATTCCTGACTGTTTAGGCCCTGGCTGTATTAGAAAGCAGTGCCTTACCTCTAGCTCTGCTGTTCATTGTGCCGTTCTAGTTGACCAAATAACTTACAATTACTGACAGATTTTGACCCAGTAAAAATAATAGAGAAAACTTTAAAACGGTGCGAATTGTTAATTTAATCTTTTAGGCAGAACAATTATAAGGAGGTATTTTTTAACCTAGAGGTCAACCCTTTCAGTGGAGAAAAGCAGTGACCTTGCAGCTACAGAAGGCCTCATAGAGCTATGTTATCTGCCATGTGCTTGTCAAGTGTTCTTTAATCTCCTTGAGTACACAAAGGTACAGGGGGAGAAAGTCTTATGCTAATATTTGTGAGAAGGATGGAGTAGTTAGAGGAAGAGGGAAAATATTTTTCTGCATAAAAAATCTTAGTTGATAGAAAAGACTGACTGAGTGCCTGTTTCTTGCAGCGGGAAGGACATGCTCAAGTCAGCAGTTCACATGTTCAAACGGACAGTGTATCCCGAGTGCATACTGGTGCGATCGAGTAAAGGACTGCACTGATGGAACAGATGAAAGAGTCTGCCGTGAGTCTTAACTCTTAGCGCTAGATCTGGTTTCATTTCATCTCTCTGTGGCATTTTAATAAATTTGTAAGATTAAAGGGCTTGCTGATAGACAGGATGACCACAATATGCTTCTTGTTATGAGAGTTTCATTTCAGATTCTTTTGTGTATTAGAGCTGATGTTCTGATACAGATCCATCATTGCAGAACTCAAATGCAAACTGCTACCATTGGATCAGGGCTTCTTGTTTGTCATTGTCTGAAAGATAATTAATATTGCATTAGAAAAAAGCAACCATGTTTAAATGGCTTAAAGCCTTGGGAGACTCAAAGCTAACTTGGCCAAATTTTTTTCATATTCTTTTTGCATATTCCTTATGAAATCAGTGGTAACTATAACTTGTATAGAAAAACAGAATTTGACCCCAGATCACTTCTTTGAGGGACTTTGACCCTTTCAAAAGCATTTGTATTCTAGACTGCAGTTTCCTGTGGAGATGAACTGGCACTGGGTCATATTGTATTCAGATGGACAAGTTTACATGGACAAGTAGTTTTTTTCGTCTAACTTCCCCCAGAGTTGAGGCTGCCTGACTTCTGGTGACAGCCTCTCTAGAACCTGGCCTAGGTTGAATACTGATGGAAAGGACAGCTGGCCACAGAATAGAGGTCACATTTTTTAGAGATGTTCTTGCCTAATACCTACACAATGGTGTGTAACAGCATATCTGTTCATTGTTAGTATTAAGGAAAAGCTTTACACGTGTCATGAGTGACATGTAACATAAGAGCTGTTATTCCAGCTGTTAGAACTTAGTGTGCCTTTGAGAAAAGGACATAACTGTAAACTTCACTCAGAACCAGACCTGGGGCGGGAGGTGGGGGAAGATGCTAGGGTGCTAAGGAATGGATAAAGAAGCAAGAAATAAAATGTTGTTAATGGCTGCGCTTAGAGGAAAATAGGGCATATGCACATGCTGTGTAAAGGAAAATCAGCATATTACATGGTCAGCCAACTGCTAGTGCATTTTATCGCTGACTCACAAGAGGCTAAAATGTACACTCTGTAGAATGAAAGGTGATTTAGAACTATACGGTACTCTGGAATAAAAGGCTGCTGAGACAGCCAGCTTGGAACCTTTCCATGTGATAAACTCACAGCCAATTCTGAAGTCACCAAGACAAAGCCAAGATCCAAAGTACTCCATATCATCGCTGGAAGAATATCTTCCGTAGCTTGGCATTTTTTCTCTTAAAGTTTAGAGGAAGAAGAGAGATTGGTAACTTAATTTAGCAAATCTATGACACATTAAAAAAAAATTCTGAAGAAAAGATATTCGTTTAAAAAATGCATTATCTGTGAATTAAAAAAGAGGAACTGCTCAGTACCTCTGAGAAATCTGTGAGTAGTTGTTGAATACAGTGTAGAACAGACAATGAAATGGTGTGATCGTTATAATGCAGTAAATCTGTGGCAGACTGGGAGTGGAGTCCTAAAGACAATACTCACAATTCTTTCTTCAGACTAGAATCTGCCGTGGTGTTTGAAAATTGAAGTGCACATTTTATTTCATGTTTAACATTCTTAACTAAGTAAATTAAAAAGGCAGTTTGAAAAGGGGCCTCTAGATACCTTAACAGTAGTGCTCTACTGCTGTGTGGGAAAGCCAGTCATTGCTGCATCAGCCAGTAGGCCCCATGACTGTTGTGAAGGCAGCATATTTAGCCCCAGGGAGAGGCACTGCCTCATATCATTCAACAGCCTCTACTCTAGTTCATTAGAATATGTGTTGACAGTCCCTCTAAGACAGAATAATGACTGTGACTTGGAACATTGAATGTAGGAGTGTTGGACTAGTTTAAAGAAATGTGATGGTGCTGGAGGCAAGAGAATCAAGAAGAATGTAATGACAAGACCCTTCCAGAAAGGCTGGTTAATTTTATTGCCTCTCTGTCTTTGCAAGGCCTGGAATTTTAAACAGAAGCCATAAGATAAAATTAATAATTTGGTGATTTTATGATTAACTGTACAGTAGGAATTAGTGTAAGTGTTAGATTTTACTTGCTTTGAATATTAATTTTTCCCACTGTTTCATCCATTTCCTTTTCCACACTATCTGATACAAACAAATCTAAGAGGAATATCACTATTTTGGCCTTTTCCTTTGTCATTATTTTTCCCTTATTTAATTTACACTAAAAGGTTTCATAAATAAAATGCAACATCCATGAACAATGAAAGAAAAAAGCTATTTAGAATGGATTCTGTTATTTCACAGAGCATAACAAAATGCAAACTTATCATGTCCGTTTACTTATGCCTTGCACTCACTGATTTGTCTGGAAGCAGATTTAGATTGTAAAGAAGATAAAGTTTTGTTGCTGAATAAGATACATTATTTAAGAAACTAGTCAAATGCAAAATGTCACCGTATGAAATAACTCAGCAATTAAACATGTAAAAAAATAGAACAAAGGAATTCAAAGCCTTAGTCCATTTTACTGCTAATGGGATTAACAGCAAGGGAAAACTACCCATGCAGAGGCTAAGATAAACATCAGACCAATGTTTCAGCTACAGGTCATGTAATTAGTGCATTGAAGCTGTTTTAATTTCATAAAATTGTGGGTCTTTATTTTCTTTACATATATATATATATATCAGATTGTTTTTCCAGCTTTTTTAATAATTGGCAGCTAGCAAATACTTCCATTTTAAAACTTTAGAAATGTAGAATGAAATGGCAGGCTATTTGGGGTAGCAAATACTTTTGGGGAATAAGCAGCCATTACTGGTGTCATTTTTCTGTTTTACATACTTTATTTCTTTCAATTAAAGGTAGAATTCTCTCTCTTGCCTCAGCTTCGTAGTTGAAAAATGAAAATCCCAGCCATGTCCATTTTACTTTGCTGTGACTGACAGAATAACCTTCCTGGATACAGCTCTGGCAGCTGAGCACTGCACTGAGGCCATGAGGGAGAAAGTGGAAGTATTTTAAAGACGTGTTGTTTGAGGCTGATGGGCTGAGTGCAGGCCCAGAAACTCTGGATTTTTGATTCTAATTTTGATGTTGAGTTGCTGCTATGGGTCAACTGCCTAACCTGTTAATTCCTGCCTCTTGTTTGCTACGCTAAATAGCTGTTGTGGTCAGGAAGTCGGCAGCCAGGTCTGGGATGAATTTGCAGAGATCAGGGTGAAAGTGAACAAAGATGAAGAACTGAAGAGATCATAAGGGATGTAGTCCAAGAAGGAAGAAAAGGGCCATGGTCAGAGGCTAGTGTTCTTTATGTTGGACAAATTACATGTAACAGCTATAGGACAAGGCAGAAGTTCAGGCTGAAGGAGAGTTTGGGACAGGGAAGAAGCAAAACTGGAGCAAGGTAGGGAAGGCAGCCAAAGACTAGAGTGGCAGGGATCAAAATCTGGAATTAAGGCCAGGAATGAGGGTCTGGTCAGTCTGCCAGCTCTCAAAGCATCTCTGCTATAAACACTACCTGATATCATGTAGCTCATAGGACTCTTGGGCTCGGGGTAAGTCCTCGTCCTGGTGTCTCTGATAGGCTATGAGCTGTCTGGGCAATGATTTTCCCACTGTAAGGTGGTGACTCATGGCAGTGAGTCAAACGGTTTTAATTAATTTTATTTTGTAAAATATTTTGAAATGTTGCTGCGATAAAATAATGACACTTAGAAGTAGGAAATTGCCCCTTTTTTTTTTCTTTCTCCTTCTTGTAACCTGGGTTAGGATTACAGAAGGTTACACTTCCTGGCTGTGTGACCGAAATCAGTGTCTGCTGAATCAAATACCAGTTGCAACTGTTTCCTGTTACTGTTTTTGTATGGATTTATTTCCAGCTTACAGAACAAAAGTGTTAGGCAGAGAGCAAAATAATGTAGGTTTATCAATTCCTGTGACATAGCTTTCAAGCATCTTCCACATGTATACATTGAAACATGCCATTTAAATCTGTTTGCAACTGTTGCCCCAAAACAGTTTGTGGGTTACAAGGAGCAAGGTGCCTCATCTGTCATTTGTGCTGGTGTTTGCCAGTTGTTTATATTTTGCAACTGAAGTGCTGGCATACCATGGGGAGACAGATTGTGGAGAAGTATTCTGGCTATGAGAAAGAGATGCCTGAGAAGAAGGGGAGATAAAGAACAACTCCCTTTCTTCTTGAGCACTGGAATGAATGTAGCTGGTTTTTCCTCTGTTTTCACAAAGCTGGTATTATCTTCTAGGAACTGTGATCACTAGGAAAAGATCTCTTCTTTTCAGTTTTCTGTAATTAGCCAAAGGTTCTTGGGAGGAAAAGATAAAGGAAACAATGTTCATGTTGGAGGCTCTTCACAGTTAAAAACAAGGTGAAAGAAAATAGTGTTTATATTTTTCTGTCCCTTCACTTTTCTTTCCTAACCCCATGTTCAGTCTTACACTATCTCCTTTCACTCTCTCCTCTCATACAGAATACAGCTGTATTCTCAGACTTTTTTAGATGCAAACTACCTACCTTTTAACTCAGAACTTATCCTTCCTTTTTAGCTCTTTCTAATCCATCTGTCACTGCCCTAGAAAAAACCAATGTGTCTGACTTCCTGGAAGAGAACTTTTCCTTTGGTTTTTACATAGTTCCAGGTCACTTACAGAACGCTGACACTTTTTCCATGTGCCCCCTAGAACAGAGACAGTATGATCAGCTTCTCTGAACAGTGTCAGTTCTTGCATAGCTACGGGTTTTTATACCCAAATGCATTGCTCTGGGATCAGGTGCGTATAGAGAAATCTTAGTTAAAAAAAAAAAAAGTCAAATAAAAGCTAGGAAATGTTTGTTGTGCAAGCCCCAAATGCAGTGACTAATGTAAGACCTTCCCACTTAAATTCAAAATGTCATGATACTCACTTTCCAGGCTTTCTTTGCTGGAGAGCTTTTCATTAAGCTAGATTGTGTAGGTCTTCCAGTTTAGGGGGTTCATCCCATTTGTATCCTCCCCACTGCCAAGGTCCAGATTCTTCTTTTCCTATTCAGAACTTTCCATTTGGTGATAGGGAGTAGAAGAACTCAGCTCACTCCTTGCTAATGTTTTCTAAATTTTGGAGAGAAAGAAAGGGAGTTTAAGTCCTGTTTTTTTGCAACTGCAAGGACAGGCACTCCTTCATTTTCAGATATTCTAGTATTGTTATGAAGTTCTGTTTTGGCTTCCTTCGTTCTCTCAACATTGATGAAGTCCACCACAAACGCATCTTGTGTGTGATTTCCACAGGGGCTTTAGCTAGAAGCTATTGCAAAGTGTAGCACAGTGGTTGGCCCTCACAGAAGCCAACATTTCTTGCTTGATTCTTGTATCTTTGCTACTTCTCTTCCCATAAAAGTGTGGATGGCTGTCCCAGCTACAGTGGAACTGTCCCGATGGCACAGATGCTCCTGAACCCTGCAATGTGTTGGCTACAGCCTTTGGTGTAACACAAAGCTTTGCCATTATTCATGAGGATTACTTCTTAATGCCCCAAATTATTAAAACCATTTTATTAAAATAATATGCTATAAGGTACAAAGAGTACAATGTACAATGCACAATGCAGTGAAAAATATCTTTCAGATCAGTGAGAAAGCTGTGATCAGAACTATAATTTACTAAGACTTGTCTTTAGACAAGGGATTGGGAATGGGATTACCTGTACAGAGTTTAAAAGTTAAATTAATCTCCATCAGGCTTTTCAAAGAATGTTCATGCTTCTGCAACTACAATTCAAATAAAGAATCTCTACACCAAGCAGATTTGAAAAGAAAATAAGGAAAAAGAAGTATTTGTTCACATTCTAGTAAACCACCAATATAGTCGAATGTGTATTTTGAAGTGTCTTCAAAATATCTTTACTTATTGCCCTGCTTGGTATTTTTATAATGATTTGTACTTATACACTAGATTATATAATATAATAAAGATTTTTTTCAAGGCTGAGGAATTCTCCAAGCTTGCTGCAGGAGAGAATACTTGGACAAAGTCTCCCTTCTTTTAGGGGAGCTTGAGAAAATCTTATTACTGACTAGATCTTTAGTTTGCCTGGGCATTCTTGAAGAAACAGGCAGTGCAAGGCAATGGGTTCAACTTCCTGTTTGTTTGACATTCAGTCCATCAGAAACAGTTTGGAACATCACTGGAGGTATTTCTGTGGAATATGAAGAAAGATGAGGAAAATTACGAAACTGTCTATTATAAATGTCCTTAAAAGCTTTCCCACTTCAGTGCAGTTATAAAACAAATACCTTTCATTGTTCTTTTTCTTAGATGTGCCCCGTAATACTTACAGTACTCTTGTGCTGCCATAGCTATTTCCTGCTATGCCGTAGAACTCCTGATGGTTCCTCCCTGTGATGGCTTTTCTGCGTCCAGACAGGGAAGCGGCATTGATTCCACAGTGAGCATAAAATGTGGCCCCAGGTCAGGCCTTTCTTTCCTTCTGTAGGCAGAGTTAAGATTTCAGAATCCATGTTGTTTCAAAAGCTTTACGAGTTGTTCATAAGCCTAACACAAGCAAGAAATGGATGAGATGTCTGTGTTAGAAGGGATTTTTCTGATTGAGAAGTGGGGCTAGAGGATGCTAATCATGTTTAGGGCATGTGTTGGCATTGTCAGTGCAGGCTTTTGGAATGGAAAGTCTGGGAACTGGCACCAGAAGGCCACAGGTAGGAACGCTGTAGCTGGAACCCTGGTAATCTGCAACTGCCATTCTCTGATTAGGCACATACTGTTCCTACCTGGCAGTTGTGGACTTATATTAACTGCAGTGACAATGAACGAAATGTAAATGAATCAATCGGGGAGATAGTCTGGCTAGACTTGTAGTGGACGTCAACGCAGCTGTTTATGCTCTCATGTTAAGAACTTAGCGGTTGAAATTATGTAAGCCTATTCCATAGGTGATTGAAGTTTAGTGGGAATGTGGTGATATATAGAACAGCAGAAGCAAGCAAAACAGTTTGCCACTGTCTGGAAAAATTGCAGCTTTTCTGAGTTCTGCTTGAGTAATTTTATAATCCATGTTTTGAATTCCAAGAGTATGAATGAAAATGTGCCTAACTGAGAGCTTGCTCTATTTGCTTTATTAACTTGTATGGAAGTAAAATGGGATAAGAATTCAAACTGAAAATCTGAAAGGTGCAATATGAAATTTGGTTATTCTGTTTCTTGAGTTCATTTATCTATCTGTATTTCTATATAGGGGCAAAGGTTCAATAAATCTCACTTCTAAAAACAGCAATTATTTGCTTTCATACTTGCCATTTGCCTGAAATAAGTAACTTTTGTCTACACGGCAATGAGCTAAACTAGGCTCATATTCTCCTACTCAACTCTAGCACATGCACATGCTTAATTTATTGGATAGTTCCACTGAACTCACTGAGTGCTTGTATGCGTAAGTATTTTCAGAATTGGTTTTAAGTTGTTTGAAATAATCCCTTTTGTTGGCCTGTAGGTCATCTATAGAAGTTTCTACTTAGGCAGAAACTGAAAAATTGTTCATTCTGCAGAATCTTTTTTGTTTTGGGAAGGGGAAGACAAGTAAAAAACAGAGGTCCTAAAGTTGATCATGGACTTGGAAGTTTAACATTCTTGGCTTAATTAGAACAAAACCATAAAAACCTGAAGTCTCTGAGTCTGAGAACTCACGACATTGTAAGAGGACCTAGGAACTGTAAATTTCAAGAAATCCTTTTCTACCTAAGCACTTTTATTAAGATCAATAAAGTGTAAAACTGAGGTACAAGTAAATAAAATAAATATTCACTGCTTGCCCTCCCTTCGTGTTGCATTGTTTTCTATCATATTGTAAACTGTCTGGGTTGCAAATCTTTTTGGGGTGTGAGAGGCCATCTAATTTTTCCCTTGTTCCTTGTGAGGTTTTGTAGCATCTGTCTAGAGGATATTCTTAAATACCTGTTGGAGGAGACAGTATACTGGATAAATGGATTGTTTGTCAGTAGTAGTACGGGAAGTTTTGTATTCCTTTTTTGTTTTCCTATAAATCAAGACATTCTGTTGACACTGGATATATATGACTCATTATACTCTATAGTCTAACACTCATGCTAATACTGAAGAATTTCTTATTGTAGACTACCCAAGATGTGAACAGTTATCATGTACAAATGGAGCATGTTTTAATGCAAGCCAGCGATGTGACGGCAAAGTTGATTGCAGAGATTCTTCTGATGAAGCTAATTGCAGTAAGTACCACATGTAGAGTGATCCCAAACAAATATGCTTTATAGACCCTCTTTTAAAATTAAAGATTGTAGTTTTCTGACAGATTTTCTGTATTTCTTTCTGTGCTAAAATCTCTTTCAGCACATGGATGTACCAGTACGCAGTTTCAGTGTGCTAATGGAGAATGCATCCCACGAGCCTTTATCTGTGACCATGATGATGACTGTGGAGATAGGAGTGATGAAAACTCTTGCAGTATGATGTTTTTGGTTTTTTTTTTTCCACTTTCATTAACTGTTTTACTAATAACTGGTTCAAGCAGGTAGCAGGAAGTAGATTGCTTGGCTATACAGCCATCAAAAGCTAGCCACTGTTCTCAAGGACTTTTTTGTACGGAAAGAAGAAAATTGCAGTGCTACTTTGATAGACTGTTTTCAGGTTGTCTTTGCTGCTAAGTGCCTGGGTGTGTGGTTACTATTTGAATCTGCTGGATTCAGTGACAGTTTGCTTCTCAACATATATAGTTTCACTTCTTCATGTTGTCACTTTCTTCATTTCAGCATCACCCAAAGGCAATTCCTTCACTCTGAAATCTCAATTAGATACAGCATGCTATTGTTTTTTGCCCAAATTTGTTTGGCTCTTTTTCACGTTTTTATTTTCCAATAGATGGAATGGATCTTCTAGAATTATTCCCAGTGACTATAATGTATAACTTTAAAGACAGATAACTGTATGGATAGTTGTCCTTTAGATGTTCACATAAGGTCTTTAATTGACTGTTCTGTTCCTGGAAATTTCTTGCTCATTCTTTTCTTCATGATCAGGGTATCCCAAAGTATTGCATCTCCAGCCAGAATCATGGCTGTAGAGTTATCACTTGTGTGAGCTATATATTTAAAAAGGTCCCCCACTGAGGTAAGTGGGGGATCTAAGTTAGTTTTATATTCTGCATTGCAGGAAGGCCACATGTGGCCATTTAGTTGCTCTATCCTACCAAGGACCTCACACCAGTATGATTCCACCCTTCCCACCCACCCCAAAATATTTCTGTTTTATATCTTTGGCAATGCCTGTCCTTCGGAGGACTCACAAATGTTTCTGAACTCTTAGCAGGGAATGCTTCCCAACCATGGAGGGCTTTGACATAAATGTTCATTGGTTTTTTTACTCTGTTTCTCTGAGTACAAGGCATACAAATATTTTACCTCCCGATGTCTTGAGTATCATCTCCTTGTCATGTCCACCTTCAGGAATCTTGTTAGTAAGACACTCTGCATCTAGTTGCACAATTAATTGAGAAATTTAGCCTTCCCTTTCATTTCTGTAAAAACCCAGAGTATTCTAAAATAAAGTTCATACCTAAAAACAGAGCAAACCAGCAGTGTTTACAACATATACAAGATATGGAACTGGCTCAGTTTTTCAGGAGAGATTATAAATGGCTATTCATCTACGAGACGATATTACTATTTCTAACCTTTTAGTCACTTAGAGTAGTTTGATTTTCTCATGTTTCTTTCCTTAGCTTACGCAACTTGCAGAGGCAACTTCTTCACTTGCCCAAGTGGCCGTTGCATTCATCAGAGCTGGATATGTGATGGAGATGATGATTGTGAAGATAATGAAGACGAAAGAGGATGCGGTATATACTAATGCTAACTTCTAATGATGACATTTTCAGAGCAAGACCTCACTAAGCTAATTCTATGAAATTTTGACGAATCAAGATGTTCTGAATCCATTTTAATTCTGTGAAAACCTTAGAATTCCATCTTCACCTGTTTCTTTTTTTTTTTTAGTTATGCATTTTTTTTTAAATTATTGTGTGTATGAGAGTTATTGCTGTGATACTGAGTATGATGCAAACTAAGTTTAGCAACATCTAAGATAGCAACATCTTTTTTTCTTTTACATCTTCTCTTAAATCTTTTGGTTTTTTTCCTGTGGAGATTTTTCAGGTCATCTATTAAGAGATATGAGGCTGCTAATAACTCAAATCAATTGGTTGAAAATGAAAATAACTCAGTTCCTGCTAAGATTTGTCCTGTTTCCTGCGAGAAACGGAAATTTTAATGAATGAAAGTGTGGGCTTTTTTCTCTTTCATTGGCCTTTTCTGTGATAAGCATTATTCTCTTTATCTAGACAGCCTTTGCGTGTTTTGAAACCACAAAACTATAGTTCCATTTCTGGTGCACCAGTTAGTCTAAAGCTAAATGGTTTTACTGTTTCTAACAACACAGAAAACTAAAAGGATTCATGTGTCTGCACAAGTATTGTTTGCATTGTACTTTGAAGGTAAAAGAAAGCATGACAGGTAAGTAGAGATGATGGTTCTTTTATAGTCTTTCCTAGCTGTGTGCAAGAACCAGAAACTGAATAATGAAGGATGGAGATGCTTTGCAGAGCTGTTAGGGAAGAAATTCTGAGTATTATTTGAAACATACTCATCAATTACTCTGTTTTTCTTTTCCATAGAAAGTAGTCGCCATGAATGCTACCCAGGAGAGTGGGCCTGCCCTGGGTCAGGACATTGCATTCCAATTGGGAAAGTGTGTGATGGGGCTGCAGACTGCCCTGCAGGAGAAGATGAAACTAACATCACTGCGGGCAGACATTGCAGTATGTATTAGAATCAAAAGCATGCACAGAATAGCAGAAACCTCAGCATTGATATCTTTTTACATTCACCTTTTGTCTCCTAAACAATGCTGAAATTTTGGAAGCTCACTATTTTTGTTGGCACTGTTTTGACTGGATGATGCCTAAAAGAGGCATATATGCTGTGAACAGACCATTCCTTTTGTAAATCTGTACATGAAGTTTCACAAGTAAGGATTTAAGCTCACTCTCTATATCCTAAAATGCGTTCAAGAAGACAGGGAAAGGTGTGCTATATGCCTTTTTTGTTTAAATATCTGTGGTTTTCCCTTTTTATAAGTAAGAAGGAATGTTGTGTACTGATTGGAACACGGGACTGAATTAGCATATCCTGAGCCTTGGCTATCACTTAGATTAGAATTTTCAAAAATATCTTTTCACCTGGGATGCCTGGTTCTCCAGTTAGTGGTATACTGGGTTTTCTCTGTTGGAGGCAATGAGCATGCATAGTTCTGTTAATTTCACTCGTATGAACATTGATTCCCTCTGAGAATCAGGGCCAGGGTATTTTACCTTTTTAATTTCTAGGAAGAGGAAAATTCCTATTAATAGAATCATGCCTTTTGGAATAGGAGGGCAGAAAAAAATGATAGGAAATAAAACCGTATTGTAAAAAAGCGTCTCTTGCTTTGCGGAGTGGTTTAGTAGTAACATCAGATGTGGGCTGCAAAGCAGGGCGTTTAACAGAAGAAACTGAGGAAAAGGAGGATGAAAAGGAAGGAGGCGGAAGCCAGCAAGTGCTTTACAATCATAATTTGATCACCTATCACTGAATTGTTTATTAGGTAGTAGTACAAGGAAAGGGAGAAGTGGTGAAGGAAGAGAGAGAGAGAGAAGAATAAAGAAGAATTTCTCCATGGACACAACCCAGTCAATATATTCTAATATATTGGAGTAATATACATATTCTTCTTAATATAATGTAGTAGGTTTTTTTCTGCATAAAAGAGTAAATGTTGAGGTTACGTGCTAATAGATGGACCTCGAGGATGTGTTGTTCACAAGCAGGTCTTGTGGAACCAGAAGAAGATGTGGTGCATTGCAGATGGCTTCCTCTGTGCAGCATTTTACATGGCACCTACCAGTGGTTGTTCATATAAGATTGATGCTTATTCTTTAACTCTGTTCTGAAAACCTGTTATAAACAGGAGCTTATCTTCTGTCTTCCATTTCCTTGCCTGCATGTATGTAAGCATATATGATTTCGTGGAACTTTAGACATAATTTCTTGCGTAGATTTGTTTTAAGAAGCTGTTCCTGAAATTGTAGACTCATCATAGAAAAGACTATTGCTTTGTAACTGTTATTAAGGCAAAAAGCTGTTCTACTGGTAATACGTGTAATTGTATTTCTGAACTATTTTATTTCCTTTTTTAGACATATCACGCTGTGCTGCTCTGAGTTGCCAGTATCGCTGTCATTCTTCTCCATCAGGAGGGATGTGTTATTGCCCTGCAGGATATACAATAAGTAGCAATGACAGTCGTACTTGTATTGGTAAGTGAAGTACAGTGATTGCAGATACCTAGTACCTTCTCACAGCTCATTGGGAAAGTTTGGGTTCCAGGAAGGCGAGTAAGTTCCAAATGGGTGGATGTACTGGCAAATAGAAAACCTCAAGAGTCAGCAAAAGAATAAAAATCTAAGTAGTACAATGGCAGCATGGTGACACAGAAACAAACCTGAGAGATATCATAAAGATCTCTTTCAATAAGACCGTTAAAAACATAGTGAGAGCATGATTATGTTTAAAAAGATTTACTCTTGGATGGCTGTTTTATTATCAAATTTTTTTACAGGTCTTTTAGTGGTTAGATGGGGAGAGTTTGTTTCTGCTCCAGGGAAGTGTGGTGTTGTATGCCTGGAAAAACAATTAATGATATTGAAGTATTTGGTACTTTTTGAAAGTGGCTGTATATGAAGACAGTAGAACATTGTACTTTAAAATGAAAAGGATGCTTTGTGTTTGCACTATGGAATGGCTGTATCTCCTATGACATTTCAGTATATAATTATTTACATGAAAATGAAGAGTATTTGCAGGAATGTAAAGGTAAGTGAGGTATTTTGGTGTTGCATTTCTATTCTGTAGCTGCTGCAACTTGGTAGCAGAAACCCTTGGTAGTACAAATGATTTATCTCGGTAACTGGAAATAGAGTAACTTCAGAATCATGAAGTTTAGCACTGACTAATAAAAGAAACTGGGTAAATATCTGTTATGGGTTTTCAACCCAAGCTATGGTGTTTGTGCTATTGAAAGTATTCCAGGTTCTCAGTGTCTAATTATATTTCTGTGTTTTCGAGAATAGTGGGTGGCCTAGGGCTGTATGAGCTGCAATGACAGCATGGTTGCTCTTAATAGAGAGGAGGAATCAATGCACTGATTCCAGGCACAAAATTTACTCCGTTCTTTCACTCTTACGTGGGAAATGCATGAAGGACACATTCGCAAACCTGGTGCAGTCTCAGTGAGTGTTCTGTTGTTCTTTGACTGCCCTGTAAACCTAGCTATCTGATTCTGACTTGTAAATCTGAGTCAATGTTTTTTTGGTTTGCCGAGATCTATGCATATATTTGTAGTGGGAGTAAGACTTGTTACGGGGGAATGGCTCACAGTCAGTAGTGTATAATTCCAGCTCTTAGTTTAAATCAATGTTATTGATTTAAGGCCAGAAGAATGAAACTATAGTGTTAGCGAAGTGAATTACTTTTTGAAACCATAATCTCTTCAATTGTCTTCTCTTCATTTGCTTCTGGCTCACTATATACTGAAGGTTTTTAACACATATGGAAGCTGAAAAGCTACTGAGAACAACATTTATTCAGTACCAAAATGTACTATCTAGGAAATACTTAAATTTTCACTTACGTGTTAATAAATGTTTAAAACCAGAAGTTCCTGTAGGAAGAATATTTGAGATTTCATTTTCTCCTTTTTTTGGCTTAACAGTAGAATTACCAGTTTCCAGCAATGTAAGGTACTGATTCTACTCAGGTTTTCAAGTGAAAGAGGTCTGACTTTTAATGTCGAAACCATGTGTTAAGTAGTGTTAGAAATCTCCTGGGCTTTAAATAACTACAGATAGGATGAAACAGCAGACAGTGTTCAGATCTGAATTTTTTTTCTTTTTTTTAGAAAATCAGAATTTTTAAAATCCTTGGTTTTAAAAGATGACTAGTTAAATATTTCACAATTTTGGAAGTAAGAGATTCTGCAGCAACCCTGGAAATTGTTTGTAGAGCGCATCTGTGAGAACTTGCTGGGTCATCCTAGCTGCAGACTCTACCTATATGGTATTTTGCATGCCAAAGTGCACTTCTTTGTACTTCTTGTTGGCTGGTTCTGGTGCACAGCCAGCTTTTAATTGGAAATCAGACACCTGTTAGTACGGTACCAAGTCTGAGCTAATAAACGCTGCCTTTTCGCAGGACTTATTAACTTGAGCACTGCACTAACATAAAGGTAGGGCTGTCCTTCAGAGTGGGCTTAAATCCAGCTGAGTGTGTGTTGCAGGATCTGTTGCAGGAAGAATACTGCATAGACATATTCTGTATTGTGGAAAGCAGACAATGACATCCCTTCCAATGATTTTTCCTCTTCTCCTGACAGGTGTGGGGTTTTTTTTTCGTGGGGCAGAGGTTACGGTTAGGTCCCTGGGCAGCAAACATTAGTTGTTTTGTTATCCAGAAATAGAAAATGGAAACATTTGTGGAAAAACATAAAACCTCTTTTCCCATGCTACAGTTTTGCAAACAGATATAAAGCAAGCAGAGGGGACAAACTTGCAGCTTCCCAAATATAATGACACCCCTTTTATACAAAGCATTGTTTATAAATTTGCCTTATTCACTTGACAGATTTTGATGACTGCAAAATGTGGGGTGTCTGTGATCAGCTGTGTGAAGATCGTGTGGGACATCACCAGTGCCACTGTGTGGAAGGTTATTTCCTAGAGCATCATCGGCATTGTCGGGCCAACACTTCAGGTTAGTGTGCAGCAGTGCAAGTCTCTTGCTGTTGTTGGACTAATAGACAGAACTAGATAAAATGGGGCAGTTTGCATGGCTATGCCATAAAACTGTGTTTGATTTTAACTTAACTCTGGCCTTAAGGACTTAAGGTCAGGACAGCATTCAGAACATCAGCAAATATCAAGAGACTCTGCATCTGCTGGCACCTGTAGGTTGGTGGAGCTGACTGCCTCATCAGGGCTGCTTCTCCTCAAAACAATGTCTTCTGGCTCCAGTGCTTTCTCAGTATTCCTGACTTCCACAGAGTTTGGAGGTCGTTGCCAGAGCCCTCCTTAATAGACAAAATATTGCTCCTGTGGGAGGCAGTTTCCTGACCTGCTCTCTGTGGATCTCAGTGGAATCAAGAAACCTCACTTTTTCTGGGAGGACTGTGTCATGCAAGAAGATGGTTTTGCTGAATGGTGAGCTCAAACACTTGCCTGTGAGAGAAACCATGCTCGTGGCTTCTAGTGTCCCAGAGTCTGAACTCTGCAAGAATGCTTGCCTCGCACAGAGCGTGGTTCCCCATCAACAGTAGGCAGCTGCTCCTGGTTGTTCACCTCCTGCACTGTTCTGAAAGGAGGCCCTGGGAAGCCCTTCTTTGTGGAGATGTAATAGCCTAGCAGGCTTTTGTGTGAGGCAGGTGTTCCTGCCTGCAGGAACTCAGTGGGAATGGGAGTCCCTGTTTGGCATAGCCGATTAGCAGTTTTGCTTCTTAGAAAAGCATGAAGTGCCCAGTTCCCTCCCCCTTCCTTCTTTCTTCAGTGACGTCTGCAGAGCAGTCATCATCTCGCAATTTTCTAAATATGCCCTCAAAACATAGGGAGTTTTTTGAGCTAATGAAATATGCTTGACTGTATTAAGACATGCATATGCCAGCACTGGGAAAGATTGTTATGTTTCCAGAAAAATTCTGTATCTTTCACAAGAAGCTTTCCACTCAACTTAGTGTGACTTTTGGGCCAGTGAGTTGTTTGTAAAGTGTTGATTTTCTATCTTATTAATGGGGGAATTTCATACCTGCTCTGGTATGCTCCTAGTTTTCCTGGATTAATTTCTGCTCTAATTGGGGAGGGTTCTATGTGTAGGGTGAAAAGATTTGGACTTAAATATATTCTTGTCAGACTTAAACCAAGCTTTTCAACAAGCACCTACTTTGAAAGTGAGCTTTCCATCAAAGACTTGCTGGAATCTCTCTTCTATTGTAAGATACAGCAAAGATTTTCTGATGAGATGAGAGAATGAAGAAGGTGGATAGGATAAGAGCAGTACATAAAAAGATAAGAAACATGGCCTGCCTGCTAGAATCAAGAAATATCTGAATCTCATGGGGCAGAAAAATCTTAAGAAAGTTATACTTTGATCAAGGGAGCTAAAGCAAGGAAGTAGAAGAGTACAAATAGTCTTTTGGAGTTTAGATGCACAGGGGTTTTGTAAAAGTTTTACTTGGTAGGGCTTTAAATACATATTCCTACCGGGTTTGCTCCAAGTCTAGAAACCAAAGGCAAATCAAAGCATGTTAGTACTCACATAGAAACATTTATACACATTGTAGTCTGAGCATCTATTTAAACCTTTGTGTCCAGGTATATATATATTTTTTTCTGTCTATATACATGTATATTTCAGTGCCCCTTTGCAAAATAGCTTGCCTCCAGAGTAGTCATATATTTGTCACCCCTGGTTTCAGCTGGTGTTGCATCAATTATTTTTTCCAATGGCCGTGATTTACTGATTGGAGATCTTCATGGAAGAAGTTTTCGTACTTTGGTGCAGTCGCAGAATCGTGGGGTTGCAGTTGGAGTGGACTTTCACTTTTACCTGCACAGAATCTTTTGGACCGATACAGTGCAAGATAAGGTGGGTAAAAATTTCAAGAAGAATATATTTTTGCGTATGTGGAAGTAGAGAACTGCAAGAGGCAGAATGTGTTGATAGGCCTTCATTTTTGAGAGCAGAAGCTGGCTGTATTTTTGTTTTCTAACAAAAAAGCTCCTTGAAATGTTTTATGTTAATGACTGTGTTTTTCAAGCTATACTATTACATGTGACATATTAAACAAAGAATCCTATTATATGGGAATGTCTTGAGCAACTTTTAATTTTACTCGAGATGGAGTCCAAAAAACTAATTAAGAGAAATAGTAGACATTCTTTCAAAACTGAACAAATTTTTCTTGGTAATTTTTTGAAACATGATCATTTAAAATGTAAAAGCTGTGTGCCTTCCAAGATGATAAAAATCAGTTTTCTTCATATACTTCAAATGGCACTGTAATTGAACTTGGATAACAAATATTGACAGTATTTTGTGTAATGACCCAATATTTTGTTACCTTTTTTTTTGAAGAGGAAATATTTTAGCTTCAAGATACAGTAAAACGGAGTAATTTTAAAAAACAGTCCAGAGACCCTTGTGAAAGTTGGACTTCACCCTTGTTCTTTTCCTCTGTGCATAACTTACTGAAACGAAAAAAGTCCTAGGTCAAATGCTGAAACTCCACAATCTTCATCCCCATGTTGATTGTCATGCAGAGCGAAGGAGGATCCATGGTCTGCCTCCTGCTGACACCATGTATGGATCAATTTTTTGTCACTGTCATTATTCTGAACCTACACATAAGCTGTAAACTATAGTTTTTACTACAGTGCTACGTTGGTTCTGTTAGAAAGCACAGTGCATGGCTGTCAAGTAGGACAGGATTTGTGTGCACAATTTTTGACTTGTTCACAATTCTGACATTTTTATTTTCACTGCAGTGGGTTCCCATTACTGCAATTGCATTGACAATGGCTGAATTAAGTCAGGGTCAAATCTGAACTTTCATGAGACAGGAGATTTGTGCTATCTCTGTAAAAGGTATAAACAAAAGATAATATGGGTTTTTTCACTGCATACCCCAGATGGCCAGGACTGCCTTTTTATCTGCCACGATATAGTTAAATCCTAATTAATTAATTAGGATTAATTAATCTAATTAAGTCCTAGATAGAATATCCAGATGAAAACAATGACATTAAGAATTTTCTTATACGATGCATATTTCCACCTGATGTCTTAAAATAAAAGTATTATTAGGGGATTTGTTTTGGTTGTCCCTTTTTTTTTTTGTAAGATTAGGATGTAAACTAAACCAGAAAATTGTGGGTTGTGTTCTGTGTCATCTTTATCTCATTTAGTGTACTGCCTGATAACCTAATGCCCATAAGCTCTTCCGTCAACAAGGTCTCCAAAGAACAGAATAGACAGTTAAATGGTTTGCTTGATTATTGTTAGCTGGACCTGAAGGATATTTAAAATGATACAACTATTTCAGCTCTTATTTTTCTTGCATATATTTACTTGTGGTAATCTGTATTTTCATTTAAATACATTCCAAACCTTATGCTGTTGTTCCAAAAAAGGGATAATGATTCCTAGCTTTTCATATTGCCCAGTGTTAAAATCGTATGATTGCTGTATATATAAAATTATCATGTTTATACTGTTTGCTTCATGTAGCTCTGAGCTTGCTTGTAAGACAACATCACTATTTCTTCTTGAGCATGATGCTGTTAAAATTAGCCTTAAATAAAGGAGACCAGAAGCAATGCTGAGCCTTCTCCTTTCTGTCAGGATAGAGAGCTTTCCCTTTCTTTCTTCATTTTGCAATTTCTCCTTAATGGTTGGTGCAGTAAGAGCTCCCCCTCTTGTTTCTGGTCACTGATGAGAGCTTTGCTAAAGCATGTTTGTTTTCAATTAATGAAAATACTGGTTTTTGCTAGATTCCAAGAAAGCAAGATGCACTTTCCTCACCTGTTTTTTTTTAATCCAGCAATTTGTCGTGTTTGCTAAAGCACAAGGCTGTTTAGTTTGTTACCTTGTCCATTTTGCAGAAATACTAGTTGAAGGCAAGCTTCTTGTAGTTTTTGCGTTGTTTTCCAAATCTTTGCAAAAAACCCTAAGCTAAGGAATAGCTTAGTGGTTAACTTGGTTGTATCTACTGGCCAGCTGTGGATCTGTGCTCAATGTGATGATAAAGGAGAAGTGCCATGTGTCTTGTGATTAGCAAAACATCATGTGGGCACTGACAATATTTGTATTGTTTTCAGGTTTTTTCTATTAATATTGATGGCTCTGATTTCCAAGAAGTTTTAAATGTTTCAGTTGACACACCTGAAAATCTAGCAGTGGATTGGGTTAACAATAAACTGTATGTGGTCGAGACCAGTGTGAACAGAATAGATATGGTTAACTTGGATGGAACAAACCGTGTGACTCTTATTGCTGAAAATCTTGGAAATCCTAGAGGAATAGCACTTGATCCAACTGTTGGGTGAGTTATACGTATCAGGTAATGGTAAAAGATGTCAGAAATTCCTTTATTCCCATGCAAAAGGAGGAGAACTAAGAAATAGCTAGTCTGGTCATTTTAGAATCAGATATAGAATGTTTTAAACATTTACATTCTATCCTAATCTATTCTACACCTTAAATTGTTATGGAAGGGCTGTGCACTGCTTTTATTCCCAATGTGTGGAATCTGTTTTATGGCTGGAATTGTATGTGCATGAGCATCTCTGAAAGCAGGGGAACTGTGGAATTGCCCTGCAGAAGAGTAGAAGTTATGCTGAAAGATTTCTGTTGTGATACCACCCACAGACCTCCTACTGTCTGTAATAAAGTGGTGGAGTGAAGCCAGGGAAGCTAGTGTCTCCCAACGCAACAGGCTTCAAAAATGTATGTGAGCCATGAAAACTTGGATCCTCGGAGAATGGGAAGGGGAATTTCATGCAACTTGTAGTGATGGATGCTGCTTTTGTGATGCATCTATTTGTCACTGGTTTATTTCTGGCAGTACACTTAAGTCTGTATTTTACTAAGGAAACTCAGTATTTCTGAGGTCTTTTGGGTGAAAGCATGTTTCTTCCTAGATTCATTCTATAAAAGAAAATGCAAATTACTTCTTGAGCAGGAGGTATAAAGTATGTTTTCACAGTATGCCAGCTGAGAATCAAGCTCTGTCTGAAAGGGTGCTGGTTTTTGATTCCATGTAAAATGTAGGGTTTTTTGTAAAATCTCAAGGAAACATGGGACTTTTTTGTTTGTATTTTGTTTTTTTTTTTCCTTTATAGTTATTTGTTTTTCTCAGACTGGGATAGTCTGTCTGGTGATCCTAAAGTGGAAAGGGCCTTCATGGATGGCACAAACCGTCAGGATTTGATAAAAACAAAGTTAGGCTGGCCTGCTGGAATAACTCTGGATATTGTATCGAAGAGACTTTACTGGGTTGACAGCCGGTTTGATTATATTGAGACTGTAACTTATGATGGGCTTCAAAGGTAGGAGAAATATTATTCCTTGGAGGTTACAGATACACTGGTTATTTTGTATCTAGTTCAAAGAAAGATTTGTCTAACAAAATGAGGTACACAAAGGATGAAAATTGCAACATAATGAATGTGATGCACCTTGGTATCTATGGTGTCATGCTACTTCTAGACAATCCTTAACTCCTCCATTCTTTGTCCTTTTTCTACCTTGAATACCTATTGCACTTCTTTTATAATGTACTTTTTTATAGTTCACCACTACAGTACACATTTTTATAGCATTTGCTTTTTATTATTTTTGAATTATATACATGGTCTTCCATCATCCTTTCTCTGAATCTTTTTCGTGAATGAATTTATTTGAAATATTCTACTCAAAAGCACCCCTTCGTGTAATGGGTATTAAGTGCTGCTCTTACATTTTATAAATCTTTGCTGTCAGGAATTAAGTCATCTCTCACCCTATTGTGATGCTGAGGAAACTATATCACAGCATGCAAGAAAGGAGTCCTTGAGTTTTTATGGGACTGTGTCTTATAGTATAGTGTTTAGAAGCCTGCTTATCTCTGCATCTGTGATTAGTCTCTGTTACTCAAGTACAAGAAAAAAATTGTCCCCTTTAGCGTACCTCCTACATATTGACTTGAAAAACAGTCTTCTGCTCATTTGACAGGTTTATTGCTCAGTGTATTTTTTCACTTACAAAATTATAAAAATAATGCTGGTATCTTTGCTCCTTTATCAGGGTTTAGTAAGACAAGAATGTGTTTAGTAAAATCTCTGGTTTTTGGAGATAAAAACTTATCACTCACAGCAACACCAAAAATCTTGTAGATGTTGTGCAAGTGGGCAAGAGGCAATGGCATAGTCTGCAAAGAATGTTAAAATACAGCTTACTGTCCACTTGTGTCACATCTTGCATGCCTACAGCATGAACCTAAATCACCCAGGAAACTGTTAGAGTAGAGCTGTAGAATTAATCTGATTTTGTAGACCTTCCTTCATGACTCCATGAAAATAATATTGTAGTGTTATTGTTATGTATTGTGTGAGGACTTAAAACACCTCTCTCTATTTCCTAATATTTATCCAGAAAAATATTGTCACAATATCTTGTGTAGAATAGATGAAATTTATTAGCATTTGATTTTCTTTGGTTTTGCATGAGTGATTAGTTCAAGCCAAAGAAAGTGTGGTTGGGTGGTTTTTTTAATTTTGTTTTATTTTTTACTGCATACATAGGACTTTATTTTTGGCCAGTGGCTGTTGCCGCCATAAATTTTTTACATTTAAGGTTTCTTGAATATTCCAGATTGCTACAGATGTCTCTGATTTCCTCTGTTTGGCCTCTTTCTCTAATTTTTTCTCAGTAATTATGAATCTTCTACATTTTTGAGTCGTCGTCTTTACTCACTGTGTTTTCTTGGAAATTGCTAACACTTTTGATTGCTCTGTTTTCACTGCTGTATCTTTTATGTTTATGTACCCTGTATGTTTAGCTTCATCTCTTCAGTTCATTTGGTCTTTTTCATTTGTACTTTGGCAGCTTCTGTGTAGAAGCAAAAGCCAGTGAATGAATTAATAATCCTGTATCCTTTCCTCTGTTAATAAAGTTATTTTGTAGATAATATTTTGTAAATAATTTTAAAACCATCTTTATAACAGGAGAACAATAGCTCATGGAGGCTCACTGATTCCTCATCCATATGGAATAACTTTATTTGAACACAATGTTTATTTCACTGATTGGACCAAAATGGCAGTGGTGAAAGCTAACAAGTTTTCAGAATCTAACCCTCAAGTGATCTATCAGTCTTCACTGAGACCTTATGGAGTGACAGTTTACCATGCTGCCAGGCAGCCATATGGTAAGACAGTAAGTAGATTATTAAGGGAGGTTTAGGAGCTATCTTACCAAAAGTTGGTAAAAATTATGAGAGACTGTTATTTTACTGTAAAGAACTGATAATTATGATACATAATTTTGTATTGTAAAACTGGACTGGTTTTTATCACACAGTGGTTTCATCCAGCTCCTGTAGCTAATGAACTGTCAAATGCAACATTTAAGGGGGGGGAGCTTATTAAATGTATTGATATTTGGAAGAATCAAACTTGTGCTTATGAGCAGTGTTTGGGACTTTTTTCCCTCAACACTGCAAGGAGGGTGCTGTTGGAAAAGGCTACCAGTGTGAATGAATTCTGAGATAAAATTCTAAACTAGATCTATATGCAGAAAACTATAGCCCAGATTATGGCCTCAATGCTGAGTATCTCTGTACAGAGCTGAATACCTTGAATGCCAGTTAGCTCTGATGTGATTTCGGTGCATTCCAGGGTAGAACTGGTGGTGTATGATTTCCATGTGATGTAATTCCCAGAGTCCACATGATTTATTGTGGATGTTGAAAAAAATCCTGAAAAATCAAGATAATGATGCCATTAGGTTAATAGATGAAGTTATAATCCTATCTGTATTATTTTCCAGTAAGAAATCCCTGTGGAAGTAATAATGGGGGATGTGAACAGATCTGTGTTCTCAGCCACAAAACAGATAACGATGGACTAGGTTATCGCTGTAGATGTATACTGGGCTTTGATCTACACATAGATGGACGACATTGTGTTGGTAAGAAAATGCCTTATGATTGTTGGAAATAGCACTATTCCATTAGCTCTAGAGTTATTTCTAGAACATCCTTCCTCTCTTCAATAGCTTTGTGGGTTCAGTAGGCCAAGGACTTCATGTTTTTCCTTCGCAACTCTTGTTGACAGCTTTAAATGTAATAATTTCTGCTGATGTTCATTTCAAGCCACAACAACTTAAACTCACTACCTTTTATGAGCATTTTAAGAGAGTAAGATATGGAATATGTGTAGACAGCTGTAGGATGCTTACTAATATGCAGACTTAGCATTATTTTGAACATGTATACCTGCTTTCCTGTGCAGTAATGTGCAGATTAGGTTGGTCTTCTCCCTTTGAACATATGGCAAGAATAAGAGATGCATTTTTGGAGCTGTGGACTTCCATCAGCAATCTGCTGCTTCCTGTTTGAGTGCAGAATTGTCACTGATGGGAGGTTTACCATGCATATCTATTGGCAAAGTAAGCCAGATATGTTGTCTATAGTTTTACTATTTGACCATTTATCTGGTTAGCTCAGATACGGTCTGGTTATATGGTGGCTACACAAAGCCTGTGAGTTATTTTTTTTAATGGATGATTGTAAAGAGGTGAGCACAGATGATGATTTCTGCTTCCATAGGCATAATGTTTTCTGTGAAGGTGTGTTAGGATCACAGTAACAATGCAAGAGGAATACCTGACCACATCACCTAATATTCTAGGTTGGGTTTTGTTTTTTATTTCTTCAAGTTTTGGGTCTATGTATATTTAAATTCCTATTTTCTCATTCTTCTTTTTTTTTATTTCCAGGCTGTTAGTCTTGCCAAAGGAAAATAAAGCTTTACAGTAAATTAACGCTCAATTATCTCACCTCGTGAATAAGCAAAAACTGTGTCTGATCTTTTCTTTTGCAGCTGTGCAGCAGTTCCTGCTGTTTTCATCCCAGCTGGCAGTCCGGGGGATCCCATTCAATCTCTCCACCCAGGAAGATGTGATCATACCTGTAACAGGGAGCCCTTCATACTTTGTTGGAATTGACTTCTGTGCTCAGGATGACACCATTTTTTTTTCAGATACAAGTAAAGACATGATCTACAAACAGAAAACCGATGGTTCGGGTGAGAATCATTCTTAGGAATTGTAGAGTAATTGTAGTAAGGAGAGTAGAATATATATTTCTAAAAAGAAGCACAAAAAATCACATTGTGAGATATACAGGTAAATCTTAGTGTCACCCTGTTTGTTCAACTCATATTAAGCTTGTTGAAGTCTCCTGTTCTGTGAAAAACTTGCTGAATGTGTTTGGGAATGAACTATTTGTAGCACTTCTCACAACTAGTATTTGTCACCACCAGTCTGTTTATGCAGACTAGTATGCCTTTCAGTAGTATGAAACTGAGTTTCTGTTTTTAATTTCCCTACCTGGAGAGCAGGATGTTTGTTATGATACTGTAATACAGAAAAAGAAGATTATGGCTGTGAGATTTTTGGAAGTCCTATTTGTGGTAGTGTGAAGAATGTTTCTTTCCAATTTATAATAATGATCAAATATATATTAAGTCAGTATATAGTCTCTGAGCTTGCTTGGTGCCTTGGGTCAGAGTAATGGTAGACTGCAGCTGACCATTATGCAAAGAGTAGGTAAGGTCTGGCTGTTGAGCAAGATGTCCTTACTGCACTGACCTTACTGACATTCGTTCATAAAACTCCTCTCAGTTTAAACTTAGTGACAGATTTTTCTCTCATCTTTGGCAAGTCTTTATTTCTCCTCTTTTGGGTTTGTGCTTCTGAACATATACCTCCTTCACCTGGAGCAAAGGGCACCCCCCTTCCCCTTGGTTATTGGTCTTTATATAAAGTAGCACAGAGGTAGCATTTTTACCAAGGAAAACCAGTAGTTTTGTGAACAGAATACTGCATTCATGTTATTTCCTTTGTTCCTAAATATTTACAATCATTATGTGTGTTATAAATTCTAGGAAGAGAAATCCTGACAGCTAATAGAGTGGAAAGTGTTGAAGATTTGGCCTTTGACTGGATCTCAAAGAATCTGTACTGGACAGACCCTCGATACAGGAGTATTAGTGTGATGAGGCTGGCAGATAAATCTAGGAGAGCTATTGTTCAGAATTTAAATAATCCTCGATCAATAGTGGTTCATCCTGTTATTGGGTAAGTTTAGCTTTGATTTTCACTTGAAACTATAAAAACAAATTTATGGTTTAAGCAGAATTGGTGAGGTTAGATTTACATCTCATTCTGGATTTCTGTTTGGATTTGTGTTCTTTTCTGAAATACCATCTCTTTTCAGTTCTCTTGTCTTTATTTTGTTTGTTTTATTCTGGCCTAGGATTCAGCACTCATAGGAAAGGGCAAGGTGATACAGATTCCACATGAAAGCAGCACTCAAAAGAATTATCTTTAAAAGCACCAATTTTTTTTCTTTTACTCCTCTGTGTTGATAAACACAAAAGAACTTTTTTCCTTTGTATCACTCAGATTAGAAAGCTATTTCTCATAGTTGAAAGATAAAGTTTTCTAAATTATTTTTAATATACTTTCAGTTCCCAGAATGCTAACTTTAGTTCCTTTATTTTTTCAATCTGAATTTCTTTATTCGAAACATATTAGATACTACTGGCTGTATTTGATACAGACCTTACAATATGCGATTCTGTGCCCTGCTTTTCTTTGATGGAAATGCTTAACTTCAAATTCAATACTCTGTGTTATTTGGCCATGCCAAAACAGCGTTTCTTTCAACGCATAGTTCAGCTTCTACTGAAGCCATACTACTGAATTTTTTCATTCTTGGATATTGAATTTTCATGTTTAGTAACCAAATATATTTTGGAAGTAATCTCATAAGAACAGTGTTTAACTTGGATCCTTGGGTATCCCAACCTTTTTTGTTTGCTGCTTTGTAAAGTAACTTAACACTAGCTTCAACTCTTTGACTGTGGGCATAAGTCAAAAGGATCAGGAGAAAATTCTTTGTAGTATTCATGCTTACTTGTAGGTATTACCTGGAAGATGCATTTTTGCTTGATTCTTCCTCCCTGTCAGTACTTAAATGAAATCCTTAACAATTTTAACAAAGTTATGGATATTTTATGTCTAAAGAGACAAACCACTTCCGAAGATTTTGGAAGTTGTTGTACACAGGATAAATATTAATTGTTGGTACTGCTACCAATTGACGAGAGGGAGACGGTCAACATAAAATTGTATTTTTTTTAAGGTATGTGAAGATGTCGTACAAAGAAGAACGTTAACGCTGTTCAAACATTTGCTCTGTTTAATTACGTTATATCAGCGGGTTTGTGTGTTCTGACATGTGTCCTTTCAGGTATATATTCTGGACAGATTGGTTCCGTCCTGCGAAAATCATGAGGGCCTGGAGTGATGGATCCCATGCCTTGCCAATTGTGAATACAACGCTAGGCTGGCCTAATGGCCTAGCCATCGACTGGAAGTAAGGACAACACAGATGACAGAGAAGCTTTTTGAGCAAATGTGTTTCTTCCTTTAAACTGTTAGGGATTAAAAATAAAGGAATTGTGTCAGATTGTGTGCACTGGCACTTTCATATTGAAGACCTTATTTTTCAATCTGTTTAAAAGCCTGTAAAATGTAAGATTTTGTCAGAATCCCTCCCCACACCCCCCAATAGCCTTTTGTCAGGATTAAGATTATTATTTGAGAAATGTTAGTGCTTCCTAATGGACATAATGTCATTTGAAGAGATATGACATTTTCATTATTTCTAGTTCTCTAAGGCTGTACTGGGTGGATGCCTTTTTTGATAAAATTGAGCACAGCACCTTTGATGGGCTGGACAGACGGACTCTTGAACGTATTACTCAGATGACTCACCCATTTGGCCTTACTATTTTTGGAGGTAAGTCTGGCATTGAAAAATATTATCTATTATTATCACAGATTTTTTTTTTTTTCATGTGATGATCTGTGAGTATGTGAGATAAAATAACATGGCCTTTGTAACACTGCTTTTCCTACAAAAAGCACTGTTGAAAGTTTCTATTAAAAATACATATTTAGTACTTCTTGCTCATTTTTAGGACTGTTTTTATGTATATTTGTTTTTAAATAATTTGAGGCAGATCAGGTAACTCTTTTAGTGCAACAAGGCAGATATGCTGTACTAATTATAGCTTCCAAGATGGGCTACTCATGCTGGACAGACAAGGTAAATCACCTCTCTAGAAATGATCAGCAATTTCAGGATTTTATTAATTGTATGTAAGGTTTATCACTGGATTTATTGTGTGTGAAGAAAGATGTCAGCATCTGACCCCTTTTGATTTTGTGTAAAAATATCTTCAAAAATATTCTAAACATTTCTGGAAAGTTGTCTTAATGAATGACTTTTAAAATTGCCTTGGAATTTGAAATGTCAGTTGACTGTTATATCTCAATTTAAGTGAAATCTGAGAGGGCTTGTTTTTCTAGGTTGTATCTGCCTGTGACTGAAGGACTTGCTTTGACTGCGTTAGTGATAAAAGTCCTTTTGTCTTTTTCATGAAACAGTTATGAAAAATTATTAAATTTACATAAAAAGCCTTGCAGTTTTACACATGATGCTTGATCTTTTATGTCATATTGCGCTGTAATTATTATATGTTAAATGTCTTTCAAAACAGGTTATGCCTATTTCACTGATTGGAGACTTGGTGGAATAGTTCGAGTGAGGAAGTCTGATGGAGGAGAAATGACTATTATTAGGAGGGGCATTAGTAACATTATGCATGTTAAAGCATATGATGCTCATTCCCAAATAGGTGAGCTCTTTTGTTGTACAGATGAAAGACATGAAATAGGGAATAAGAGACAAAATATAAGGACAGCAGGTTTCCACTCTCAATTTTAGAAATGGCTTTACTGAATCATAACTGACATGCAGGGGAGGCAGCACAGGCACTTTCAATCAGACGTTGTATATTTCACTGTTGTGTGACTGTATGCAGTTTTCCTCCACCATTTCTGTTACTTTATTTAATAACATTTAAAATGAAATTATGATTCCATTGTTTTTTTTGTAGTTGTATCACCAATTACAATGTTGTATTTCTCTTTTTCCAGTAGAAGTTTTAGTTAAACTGAACTATTTATTGAGGAATCAAGTCAATGTTTATTAATTAAACTACTATTCTTAAAGTAATCACTGTGCATAAGTCTCTAATTTTTTTTTTTTCTTTTCACTGCTGAATTCCATGCAATTCTGTGATCTAAAACAAGGATTTGGTATTGTAGTTAATTTAGTAAAACATCCAAGGCACTTATCAAACATGTGATCAAACCGTGTGCTAAGGGTCACCATCTATTTGGTGTCCAAGGATTGGATCAGGTCTCCCAGCCTTGCTCAGACAAGATCCTCATTTGTGGTAGTATACTTGTTTCCAGACCATTGCTGAAAATTGGCAGAAAATTGCATGAAATTTAATAATATGTTCTTGGCTTCTATAAAGATTTGTGTCAATGAAGAGTATATGGAACGTGGGACTTATTATTATGACTTACTCCTACTATTACTGTCAGTGAACTTGACCCTGTTTTGCAGTGTATGCAAAACCAGGATTTGCTACAGCATCTTTTTTTGTAAAACGTTCTTTTACTACAACTATGCACTTTTAATTGTTCCCAAGCTGTTATCAGTAGTGTATACATTGATCTTTTCTATCTCTTTTTAAGGCTCTAACTACTGTAATAGAGGAACAAATCCCAATGGAGACTGCAGCCATTTCTGCTTCCCAGTACCAAATTTTCAGAGAGTTTGTGGTTGTCCTTATGGCATGAAGTTGGCTTCAAATCAGCTGACATGTGTTGAAGATCCGTCCAATGAGCCACCCACTTTGCAGTGTGGCTCCTACTCGTTTTCCTGTGGTAATGGAAGATGTGTGCCTCGATACTATCAGTGTGATGGTGTTGATGATTGCCATGATAACAGTGATGAACAAAACTGTAGTTCTTTAAGTAAGTAATCCCTGTAATTTACAGTTAGTATTTGTTGTTTGCAGTTCAGAAAGTTTGATGGGTCAGTCTGATTTTCTTGGAATAAACCCCAATTTTTTAGGGTTGCATCCATGGATAAATCCTGAAATCTACCTGGGAAATTAGTTACTTCGGAAATTATTCGGATAACTCATGGGAATACGGGATTCAGCATTGACCACCTAAAGAATGCATGAAAATATTCATATCTTACTAGTTCTCAAAATTCAATTTATAGAGTAACAAAAATTTATCTTCTAAAGAAAAAAGTTGTCTTTATTCCTAGTTTTTTGTAAATTTTTAAAGATATTGGAATATCACTTGGTTGTCTTATTTTGATGCTTGGGGAGGGACCAACCATCT
This sequence comes from Fulmarus glacialis, assembly GCF_000690835.1. Classification (NCBI taxonomy): domain Eukaryota; kingdom Metazoa; phylum Chordata; class Aves; order Procellariiformes; family Procellariidae; genus Fulmarus; species Fulmarus glacialis. The sequence goes on along the minus strand of NW_009201678.1, from coordinate 16,487 downwards.
TAATAAAGATGAAAACATTTGAAAAATAGCACCATAAGAAAAATAACAAAACCATATGCATTGTCTAACCTTCCTCTAAGATTAGAGCAGCATCTTTTATTTCATTTGACATCTGAACAGAGATTTTATGGTTTTCATTATATTTGGGCACTTCTGAACTATTTGTTACATCTGGATTTTTACAGTGAAGTGGATTAAAAGCACATTGGTTCATTTCCTGGTTTTACTGTAAAGTGTCTCACACAAAATATTTTGCTGATCCAGTACATTGAGAGAACAGTGGGATAATTTTAGTTGATAAGATATTGAAGAGTTCTTGGCTTTTATGACATATTTGATGCTTCTTTCTTTGGAGTTAATTCTTTCTTTTAAATCACAAACAAGAAAATAGGACATATTAATAAAATGTGTTCCTTAATGCATAGGACTAACTAGTATGACTAAGGTATAAACTCTATTTCTTATTAGTGGGCTATTTTAGAATAACTAGAATGTCTTTTGGGGAAAAGGAAAGTATAAAGCAAATGGCTGCCTGAAGAAGTTATTTTTCTTGTTCTTCAGGTTGTTTTGAAGTACTTAACAATTTAGGTTTTTTATTGATTCTTGCAATTTAAAAAAGCTTCTAAGTATTCTGTTCAGTTCTGCAGCATGTTGGCATGACATTTTAAGCAATGTGGATTTTAGAATTTGATGCGTATTTTAGACATTCTGTAAGTATACTAAATGTACTGAATACTCTGGCAGGGAAGGCAAGTTTTGGAGATCTTTATAAAAGTGTCCTCTGTTTTGTTTTTTATTTAGACAATACTTGTGCTTCATCAGCTTTTACCTGTGCCAGTGGACAGTGTATTCCAGGTCGCTGGCGCTGTGATAAACATAATGACTGTTTTGATGGCAGTGATGAATTGCATTGTCCTACACAAGGACCCACTTCATGCCCTGTAACCCTGTTCACCTGTGATAATAGAAGATGTATTCCTAGAATCTGGCTATGTGATACTGATAATGACTGTGGTGATGGGTCAGATGAAAAAAACTGCAGTGAGTATCACAACTGTCTGTTGTTTTTTAAAACAACTGTGTATGTCTGCATAGATATGTCTGTTGGTGTAAGGATGATAAATAAAATTAGGAAGAAAGAACTAATATCTAAGACTAATATTTTGCAGTCCATAAGATGTGGAAAACTCATCTAATTTGAACTACCAGAGCCAAGTAGAATGCAGAAAAATAATTAAAAAAAAAAAAAAGTGCAGCTGTGATAGTTATAATCATGGTGCTGCATAATGTCATCTGCTGCAATTTACAGCAAAAAGCAGCTAAAGCTTGGATGTTCTAAGCACTTATTTCATGAGTGATCTCAGTAATGACTAATGGTGTAGTCAGCTAAGCTAGGCTGGATGTTTCTACCAAAAGTAAGACCAGTAGTTTTTCCGTATACTTTCTTTAGCGTTATTTACAACTGAGTGGAATCTTCTGTTTGTTTTGCATGAGTCCAAGCCTACATATGAATAAACAATTACCTAATACTAATGTATTAGTGCTTGTAATTTATATGATCACTAGTTGCTGCATTACATGCTGCAAGTTAGTGACAGTTTCTACTGTCTCAGTATTACACTGATTTCAGAAGAGAGAAAAGAAACACATTCACGTTTTTTGTCATTCTTAATAGCTTTCACAGGTACTTGTGAACCCAGGCAATTTCAGTGTCCGGATCATCGCTGTATTGACCCATTCTACGTCTGCGATGGAGACAAAGACTGTATAGATGGTGCTGATGAACATGACTGCAGTAAGTGTAACTTTGTTTGTTGAACACCTCTTTATTGTTTTCTCATTCTTGCCCCCTGAGGGGTCTTTGGTGACCTCATATTAGCAGCTCCAAGACAGCAGAATGCATAATAAACCTATCCATAAATTAACCCTGTTTGTGATGCTTGTTTTAGCATTTTAGTAAGCCCTTTGATCTCTGGCTGGTTGCAGAGGGCTGAAATCTGCTTCCTCTGTTTTCTGTAGATTCCAAGGTCACTGCATTTTCTGTGTCCCAGGGAAGTCTTCGGTGGAACTTGGACTCCTGATACCGTATCTGACTTGGGCACCTGTAGAAAAATTGGGTGCAGTCTAGCTCTGTAAAAGAAATAAATAAATAACATCAATATTTTTTTATTTTGTAGTATATAACTGCAGTGCCACAGAGTTTAAATGTCTAAGTGGAGACCAGTGTATCAGCACTTACTACCAGTGTGATGGTGTTTTTGACTGTAATGATCACTCAGATGAGACTGATTGCCGTAAGTATATTGATGCTGGAAGAAAGGCTTCAGTTATTAGGTGATGCTTCTGAAAATTTCCTTTATCTGCTATATCAAATAATTGGCACTACCGTCCTTAAAACCTCAAAATTCTTTTTAGGGAAACTTGTCTATAAATCATTTTTCTGAGCAGAAATTTCAAACACAGTAGGTTCCAGCTCAAGAGTAGATTTTTCTGGCAAAGAGTAGAGTTTGTATTCCTTTTGGCTCTAATGTTTCGTTTTACTTGGCACCTCAGTCTCAGGGTTTAAAAGTAAAATTAAGAAGTCTATTCATCTAGAAAACTGAAAACCTTGTATCCATGACTTTTCCTTGAGTAATTTTTTACATTTAAGTTAGTTAAAATGTTGCAGTGCAGGGCGGTGAAAACTAGTTTCAGCAAGTAATTTCATATTGCTTTGGGCATGTACATAGGTATCAATATATATAGATAACAATATGTGCTTGCTCAAAATATAACAATAGTTGAATTGACTTGTTCACCATATTATAAAGTAGGAGTTAAATTGGTCAGATTCTGAAATGTCATGTAGATTGACTGTGATTCTATGGCCTGATCTAAAAGCAACACAGTTCTCAATAGTATTGTAACTACTTATGCAAGAGATGAACTGAACATAGTGATTTTGCTTCTCTGTCTAAAATTGAAACAGCTTCTGAACTGCTGAATGTCACTGTTTTAGCTACAAGACCACCAGGGATGTGCCACCAGAACGAATTCCAATGTCAATCAGATGGCAATTGTGTTCCTGCTAACTGGGAATGTGATGGCCATCTTGACTGTGCAGATGGCTCAGATGAACATCATAGATGTCCTGCCAAGACCTGTCCTCCATCTCTTTTCCGCTGTGATAATGGCAACTGTGTCTATCGAGCATGGATCTGCGATGGTGATAATGACTGCAGAGATATGAGTGATGAGAGAGATTGTCCTACTCAACCCTTCCGGTGCCCCAGCTGGCAGTGGCAATGTCCAGGTCACAGTATCTGTGTGAATCTGAGCAAAGTATGTGATAATTCTGCCGATTGTCCTAATGGAGCTGATGAATCCCCATTGTGTAGTAAGTTACTGTTCAACATCTACTATAGCCTACTATGTGCTACGGCTTCAGAAGGAAATGGAATATTCAGCATGCTGTGTTTATGCAGCAACATTTCTAGCAGAAATTGTAAGCACGCTGAAATTAGAGTGCAAATTACTAAGTGGAACTTCCTTGCAGTGAAAGGAGACTACAGTGATGACTGATGAATTCATTAGCTATGTCCAATCTTGTGCTCTGAAGTCAAATGTGACTTCCACTGACTTCAATACAGGTTTTTATACAGCAATATGGGAATGAGTTTTGTGGACTCATTCACTAAAGCATGGTATGCTTTAAGTTCAGGTGAAATGCGATTCAGTCCTTAATATTTTCTTTTAAATTTCTAACTTCAAAAATCATGAAAAAAATCTAAAAGCTCACGTGTAGCCAGAATTTGTATTTATGTTGATTACAAATTGATTTAAGCATAACCTTTTTCTTTCTTTCCTTCTTTCCTCCTTCTTGTCTTTAATCAATGCACATTCTCAGATGAACCCCAGCCAGGTATGATTATAAATGATTTAAAATTTTTGTTTATTAATACAGTTTTAGGTTTGGAGTGATACAGTACATTTCTGTATATTCCTAGCTAGTTTTGAAAAATTTGTTATAAATGCTTAGACAGCCTTCTGTTTAGCATTCATTTAATGGGATTCAGTAGTACATGCTATGTTGTTACGTGCCTTCATGTGCATTGTGTGTGTTATATTTTGTATAAGGGCCTCAGTCCAGTCTCATAACTGGTGATTGCATAACTGATGATTATGCAGTCATGTTTTAGCAGCAGTCTTAGGCTAGTAATGCAATTGCAAAGTATTAAATTTAGCATAAGAAGCTTTTGTTACTATTTCCTTATTTCCTTCCCCAACCCCATTTCAGATCAGGAGAGCTGCTCTGACAATAATGCTGGCTGCACTCATGAATGTATTCAAGGACCCTTTGGAGCTCAGTGTACCTGTCCTATGGGATACCAGCTTGCAAATGACTCCAAGACCTGTGAAGATATTAATGAATGTGACGCTCCAGGCTTTTGTAGTCAGCATTGTTACAATGAGAGAGGGTCTTTTAGGTGTTACTGTGATGAAGGATACATTCTAGAAACCAATGGGAAGACTTGTAAAGCAGCAGGTGAGGAACATTGATGTCAACCTAAAGAATGACAACAGTATCTGGAAAATGTCCAGCTTTGCCGTTTTCATATTGTTCTGTTTTAAAAGAGCTATGTAAACAGTCACTTAAAATTGTTCATGGCAAATGACCTTGAGTATTAAAACTGTCAGTTGAGCAGTTAATTGGCAACTATTATTTCCTTGAAATAATATATTTAAATTAACACTGTAATATTTAACCCTGGAATCGTCAAAAATAATATTCTGGAGAAAAGCAATGCCAGGCACCCGTAAGCCATAGTTTAAAATTTGCTCTTTAGAGAGTTCAATGCTCACAGAGTGTTTAAATCCCAGCCTTTCACAAGACTTACCTAGTACCTATGCCATACTTTGCTCATTTCTAAAGAGCAAACAACACTGACACAGCTTAGCTGTCCATTGTTCTGTAACTCTTACATGGTACACTGACAATACGGAGGAGCCATATACGCAGTGGAATTTGTCACCACAGGTTTCCTAGTTTAGGGATATACTTAGGTTGTGGAAGACTCTCGCAATTTACCTGCAAATAAGTTTGGCCCTTACTAATAGGGAGTTTCTCATAGTTTGCTGTCTTTATGGTTGCTACTTTTCAGTTGGTTTTCAAGCAGCTTATCAGTGTAAGCTGCTGCACAGCAATCTAACGATGGCAGCCTATGGCTTTCCTGTAATCTGTTTATTCTCCTCCCTGGTCCCCATGCAGTCTAAAGGGGGGGAAAAAAGAACAGGCTGGCTAAAAAGGAGGAAGAGCCAGGCTGAGTAGAGTAATTGGTGGTACAAAGAACTTCGGGGTTTGAATCAGGACTGGGAGCTGAGTGGCTTATGGAGGAATGAGGCTTGGATGTCAGCAGCAAACTGGTTGGACAATGGGGAAGAGGACCCAAGGTCCAGATATGAGACTGGAAGGGGGAGTCTGATAGAAAGAGTAAATGATAGAGAAAGGGTGGAGAAAAGCCAAGGTAAATCCAAAAGTCAGGATAGACAGGCTGGATATGATATCCAATGTCTGGGCCTAAGAATTGATTTGAATTTGTCTTTTCAATATGCATATTTAGATACAATAGATTTGATGCTATAAAGCCATGTCAAATTACTCAGTGTTTCTTTTTCTTACAGAATTACTGTTGAATAGCTTATTGGTTTATTTTAATTTATTTTCCTTTGACAGAGTTTCGGAATCTTCTTTTGCTGGTGGCAAGTCGTAACCAAATTGTTGTGGACAACATCACCTCTCAGTCACACAGTATTTATTCTCTGGTTCGGGATGGGAGGAATATTGTGGCTATTGATTTTGATTCAATCACAGATCGTATCTTTTGGTCTGATACAACACAGGATAAAATTTGGAGTGCTTATCAAAATGGGACTGACCGAAAAATAGTAAGTTTTGCTGAATTATTCTTGTCTCTTCGTTGCAGAGAGAAAATGAAGGCACTGTATCTCCAGTTAACAAAGGGGAAGAGGGAAATCCTAACATAGTAAGAAGAGAAATAACATAGACAAAGTGAAACAAATTTGTAGATACTAAGCCAACATTTCATATAGTTTTTTGAAAAAGAAAACTGAATGCTTTCAAGAAGCCCTTTTTTAACATCAGTTGATTTTCCTGTTAGTAGATGCTAACTTCTTCAATAGACCCACCGAAATTAGTAGGAGTGTTCGGGTATATGCTTTGTCAGCACTTTGAATATGTACATTGTGACTCATTCTGCATAAGACACCTAGAAAATGTTGGAGATTTGGTTCCCCATTTTCTATATCTATAGAAACGGAAAGGTTAAAAATCTAATATCAACTAGTTTGTTCTCTCTCTCTCTCTCCTTTTCTTTTAATTTTTGTTATGAAACAGGTGTTTGACAGTGGTGTCACCGTGACTGAAAGTATAGCGGTAGATTGGGTAGGTCGAAATCTTTACTGGACAGACTTTGTTCTGGAAACAATTGAAGTCTCTAAAATGGATGGGAGCCACAGGACTGTGCTGATTAGTGAAAATATAACAAACCCAAGGGGACTAGTGTTAGATCCCAGAATTGAGTAAGATTTTTTTTTTTTATGTTTTGTTTTGAAAAGATGCATATTTTATGATGTAACAATATTCAAATTTGAGATATGCCTAAATTTGTATTGTAATTGTAAATGACAGTGGAAGAGAAAACTTAAGACAATTTTTTAAAATAGTATGTTTGCAGAGTTGATTTAATATTTAAAGTCATATGGTAATTATTTGTAATCTGTTGCTCTGTTTCCCTGTAACAAGATGTTTTTTTCCCCTGTGGTATACCACAGACTTACATGTAATATAATGCGGTATGCCGACCTGGCAAGGAACAGGTTCCTGCATAGCCCCAAGTTTAAAATAATTATCCATACCATATTAATGTTATCACAAAAGCACCTTCCCATTTCAGACAGCAAGTGGTATAGAATAAATAGAATGTTATGATTTGAACTGTTCATGTACAAACTTTTACTGTTTTTTGAGCTCTTCAATGCCTAGAACTCTGTTTACTGCCAGCCACGTGGGGCTCTTCCATTATAGCACTGTTAACATTACCAATGCATGCCTGCTAAAGTACAGACCCATAGTAAATTATTATTTAGCAACTGGAGAATCAGATTATAGTCAGTGTTGAAAACCTGTGATAACAGTAGCTTCTATATGCTGCTATTATTGACAAATGAAAACAGCAGTAGAATTATTAAAAGAATTTTTACAACAGAAATTGTGGTAATATCTTAAGTAAGCATATTGCTGAAATGAATTATTTCAGTATCGTTGTGTAGGGCTTCTCTTAAAAAGGTTGTTTCTATTTTTTGGCTAATGAGTCTTCATGTAATGTTTCTCAATAGGCAGCTAGTTTTTTTTCAGATTGGTAACCACAAGTTACTTTTTTCAGTGCTCATGTAATGTTCTGGACTGACTGGGGCCAAAACCCTCGAATTGAAAAAGCCAGCATGGATGGCAAAATGCGAACAGTGATTATTAACAATAAAATCTACTGGCCCAATGGACTCTCCATTGATTACCCAAACAAACTTCTCTATTTTGCTGATGCTTATCTTGATTATATTGATTTTTGTGATTACAATGGAAACAACAGACGACAGGTGGTTGCAAGCGATCTGGTAAGACATTAAGAAGAAACCATTGTTTTCCCATGTCCTTGCTGATAGTACTTAAAAACGTATTGGCACTGTCATAGACTTGGATGTATTTTCCTTCAAAATACTTGGGTGAAGCAGATATGAAGTATTTTAGCTGCTTGCTACAGCTGGAAAAAGAAGAATTGCATATCCTATTCACAGTCTCTCAGGAGATCTTCAACAGAACCTGAGTGTAGACTTGGTGCTTTAGATAATTCTCCTTTGTTTTGTCTGCATGCCTGAAGTCTAAAGGTGACATCTGACACAGCGTGTGCATTTGTTCTAAGCAAATACAATACAAAAAACCTGGCAGAACTTTCCCTGGTCACCTTCTGTGAGTGATGATTGCTGCTATTCCTGACAGCAGTGAAGGGTTTTGTGCTGCCAGGACTTGCTGCTTGCAGGGCACTTCATGAAGACCATCCCTCTTACAGGCTATCTCCCCATGAAGAGCTGCTGGCAGCTTGTAGCACTGTCCCTGTACCAGCACAATGTTTCAGATGTTCAGTTGGTACACATAAGCTGGTATAAATAACCACATGTATATTTTCAAGAATTGAACCTTGGGGCTTTTATTTTTGGCTAGAGAGACAATTCCTGTGAAATAGGAGCCAGTGCAATTTTTCTTGCCCCAGTCCTAGTTTTCTAAAATTTAGATAAGCCACCTTCCTGAACCCTCTGGTAAATTATAGGGGAGCTTATCAGAGATGTAAGGTCTTGACAGGTCCATAACTCTCACTAGATATTTCCTCTTGTGCCCTTGAAAATCTACAATTGGGTATTTATCTGTTGGTTCTCTGTGTTCTGCCCTACAGTTAGACTGCTTTGTTAATTCATCATGCTGTACATCTCACAGGGTTTATTTAGCATTTTCATTTTAAAAAATGTGTATTTCCCCCATAATTAATATCTTGTTTTCAGGCAATAGATGGTATTTCATGTTCTTTTGCTGAAAAATATCTTTTGAGACACAGCTGCTTTTTTTCTTATTTTTTTAAATTGTGCTCAGCTCTGTTGTTACTTCATTGCAAGCTTTACATATACAAATCTTCAGAACTAAATTGGTAAACATGCTTGCCTTCTAGATATTGCAGCATCCACATGCTCTAACTGTCTTTGAAGATTTTGTGTACTGGAGTGACCGCTATACTAATCGAGTAATTCGGGCCAATAAATGGCATGGAGGAAACCAGACAGTTATGATTTATAACATTCACCAGCCTTTGGGGCTTGTGGCAGTCCATCCTGTAAAGCAACCTAATGGTAAGTTCAGCAAAACAACTTTGGTAATTACAAAAATAAGCCATGCAGTAATGTCATGCATAGGCACTCCTGGAATCAGTCTTGTCAGCAAATGGGCTGGGTTAAAACAAGCAAATAATTCATATGATTGACTTGCAACTGCAGGTCATTTCAGCCTGTCCAACCTGGTATTTAGGGAAAGTAACCTAGGCAGCATGTAAGCATAATGACTAGCCAAAAAGAATAATAGGGAAGTAGTATGTGCCATTTTCTTGCACTTTGTTTTGAACATTTTTATAAGAAAATTAGAGCATTTTTGGGAAACATTTTAATTTAAAATTTTTCTCTGTGGCATACCAGACTCAGTTCCTTGTATGTTAATAATATCATTCTTTTAGACAAGATTACTGTCATCAACCTTCTCTTAAAGCACTTTTGCATTGTTTTACTTAATGAATAATAATAATAAATAAACCCCTTCATTGCATTCAAATTCCCTCTGAGATCATATGCAGGTGATCTTTTGCAGCTGAAAGACTGTAAAAAAAAAAAAAAAAAACAAAAAACAAAAAAGAATTTTTTTTTCTTTCTGTTAGGTAGAGTTATCTTCCAAATCAGACTTTTCATCATTTCATACCATGACCTGAAGAGTGGGAAATATATTGACACGAATATTGTCTTTCATTTTCTGCTATATTCTTTGTGTATGGAGTGCTTCTGATTAATAAATATTACAATGACTTTTTTTTTTTCTCAAAAACTTTCATACCAGGGAGGGCGGAGACTTGCATCTGAGTAAGGCACTAGTAATTTCAGCTCTATATTTGTTTTGGAAAAAAACCTTCCTCAAACATGCTCAGAGCTAGAGCTACTTAGCATTCTCACTGCAAATTGTTCAGTCACCAGAGGATACCATTAATTTATACATCATAAGAGGTTTTATTTTATAACCCAAGGTTTAAAAAACTTTCTACCACTGGTGGAGAAAATTGTTTATTTTTCTTCACTGTATTAAATTAGTACATTTTATGATTTTTCATTTAGAATTGTTCTGTTGTACTTTATGTGGCCAGACAGAGAAAGAAGGCGGCAATAAAGCACTTGCAAAATAGCAAAGCATGCTAATGTTTACAAATGAAGAAATAATTATTTGCTGATTGAAATTCCAGATGCAGTATTAAAACTGTCATTCACTCTCCTTTTTTGTAAATCATTACAAAAAATGAAAAATTAAAATTGTCTTAATCTTACACCAACTAGAGTTTAGATTTGTTATACTGATGAGATGCATAATTTTCTTACAGTTTGAGTTCTGAGTTTATGCCATTGTTTTATTGTCATCTTGTTAATTTGTTTTCAATTCTTGTTAATTTTTATATTAGGAACAATTGTGTCATTTCCTGGAACTTCCAAGCTTCTTAGAATAAGGCCTGCTGCAATTGCTAAGGATATACTCAAAATCCAATTTTTATTTTCCTACGAATATGTCTCATCCTGAAAAATCCTCTTTAGCAGCAAATTGGTGGAAGTGATCTAAATGGTTGAATTTTAGTGTATAGTAATAATAGCAGTCAGTAGAGACCTTCACTGTCTTTTTTACATTTTATAAGTTTAGACTGACAGCTTTAGAGTGATCCAAGAAATTATGCATTGAGCTCCCACTACCTTTGAACAAGATGTAGGCAACTATTTTATCTCTTTAGTTTTCTCCAAGAAGGTTCAGTAAATAATTTAAATCCCCCATCTAGAAGGGTTATAATGATCAAAGACTGAAAATCCAGCAGGCTTCCTGGTGCAGTTAAGAAAGTTTGAAACGGAGTTTGAAAGATTTTCTATGATGCAAAAAAATTGAAAAGACCACTGTGATAATGGTACTGGTTTTACATGAAAAATACTGTCCTGTTATGAGTGTATTGTATTGCTTGTGGTTCTTGGAAATAACTTAAGGAAATAGCAAAACTGATCTAGTGCTGGGTTGATATTATCAGTGGCAATGAGATTGAATATTCTCTGCAGTTGCTCATATTGTTACAGTTGCTAATACTTTTTTTCCTTTTCAGGTATCAATTCTTGTGCATCGTCCCCCTGTAGCCACCTCTGTTTGCTTTCTTCATCTGGACCCCTTTTCTTTTCCTGTGCTTGTCCTTCAGGATGGATGCTTTCTCCTGATAACAGGAACTGCATGAGAGGTAGGTCGGTAATAATAAGAGCTGAAAAAAAAGACCTGACACTGTCAAATCCATCCCTCTGTCAGGCAAAAAGCATACTTCAGATCTGTGGGCTGCTGCTCATGTAATCAAAGTTTGGGGCCATTCCATGCAGACTTCTTTTAGGACGCATGGAATGTACTTGGTCTAAAGTTTTGGAGCCGGGTTCTGGAAGGAACTCAGTCAGATTCAGATGCTTCATTTGGGGAAAATGGATGAACTCAATTTTCTTTTAAGCACTTTAAAGAAGCCGCATTTCAAAATTTCTCAACACATTGAATGTTTTGCTGTTGGAATACATCTGGAAGGAGCTTAGTATCCGTTAAAAAAGAAAACATACTCTGGCAGAATGTTGTCCTCATTATAAATATTCAGCCTGGCAACCTGTTTTTAAGAGTTGCAATTGTAAGAATGTCAGGATGCAGGACTAGAAGGGACTTTCTCGGTCACTCAAGACTGTTTTCTTCTTGTCCTTGACTACCATATCATATGTGCTCTTTCACCAGTCAGGTTCCAGTTTAAGATTAATTTGGTTTCTTGCCCCTAAAACCCTAAAAACTGAACATTTTTGATATTTGGAAACCTTCTGATTTTCTATTCAAATATAGTCTTTCCCCAGTTTATGCCCATTTCTTATGCCATTTCTGTCCTTCAGGATACATAGCATCAGTAGTTCTCCTTCATCCCTGGCATATGTTCTGTTGTATGTATTTGAAGTATGACATTCTTTCTCAGTCTGTATTTTGCTAAGAAGTAAGTCATGATCTTTGGGTTTTCTCTAATCAGGAGAGATGCTCTCCCTGTTCCTCATCACTCTCTTCAGCCTGTCTGAACTAATGCATTTTGGAATTCAGATCAAAATTTCACAGCTTGAGCTTTTTCCCTCCCCAGTGTAAAAAATTTGTATGCCAAATGCAGGAGGTTTAGAAACACAGCCTAAAACTACAGATGCCACAGGTGATGCAGCTGTAACAGAGCTAGCCTTTGCAAACAAAACTTCGTATCAAAAAGTACCACTGAACTTTCTTTGAACAGTCCACAGACCTCAATGATTTGTAAAAATCATTTAGCTAATTCATTTTAAAAAGTCACAAAAATTCAAATTATTGGCAGGCGGTTTGTGACCAGAAATTTTACGAGATTAATTTTGTCAGATGAAACATTCATTATTAATTTTTCCATCAGCTGTGTGTGCTTTGGTGCCTCCCTAATAAGGAAGCTTGAAATCACTGAAATTTAAGTAGAAATTATCTTTGGGATGAGCTAATACTAGAAAACTCTGTCAGTCAAAAGATTCTTTTCTTTTAAAACTATCTAAATTTTAAAAACCATGTCATGCTGTTTTCCTGCTTGATGCTTAGCAGTGTGTTCTTTAAAGAGCTGTATTGCATTCACATTTTTCTTAGCAGCAGTAAGAGAACTACCAATTTATATAATCTGAAATGAAGTGCAAATTTGTTTAATCTATTAAAAAAAAGAGGGTTTCTTTTAGGAATCTGTACTGGTTTTAGTATGTGCAGGCTTATAGATGGATCATGATGAAAGAAATGGAACATGGCAATAATGAAGCACATGCATGTGTAGAGGTTGACCCAGTTCTGCCACTGAATCAAGCTATTGACAGTTCTTATCTTTATTTCCCACATGTTGCAAAGTTCCCTGTGTCTACAGTTGTGGTCCTTCTATAAATTACGTAATTGCTCAATATAAATTGTGTAGGAGAGAAATAGAAATATGCTTCTGTGAAGCACAGTTCTTTTAAACTATATGGGCTTATTTTTTCTTTTTAGATGGAATTTATAGAATTTATACCTTTAAAACAGTATGTAAAAAAAAAAAAAAAATTCTACAGATTTTGGGAATTTTTAAAAATAATGTATTATTTGCTGAAGGTCAGCAAATCAGAAAATATTACAAAAAATATGCTGATTCCTTTCATGGTAAAAGACTTTAATTATTGCTAATGATTACAAAGGAATAGGCATTTGCCATTTCTTTTCTAATATTTACTATTATCCTTATCCTTGCTGTCATTGTTTACTTTAATAGGCCAGCACAAACTTTCAGAAGAAAGATTAAACTGAGCTGCATGCATTTGGTTGCCCAGTGTCTCTACAAAACAATGATATTGCTGGTCTCTGCCTACTTAGTTCGCATATTAAATACTGCTAACTTCATGTTGATGGAAAGGCTTTGATTCTAGGATTGCACCGTATCCTGCTTTACATAACATAAAGAATGCTAATATTATAAATTGCCTTTGCACTTATTTTGCTTTAAACTGCATTTCAGGTTGCTATTAAAGATGATAATGTAGCAAGCTGGCTTGGAAACAAAGCAAGGAATTTGTGTGTATTAAAATCTTGTATTAATACGGTAAATTTGCATATTTAATATAAGAATACATGAATTTTCTATGGATTATAATTTGTCATGTAAACCTGTATTAAGTTTAAGAACTGTAGAAGTTATATTAATGTCTGTGTGATGAAGCTACACAGATTTTAGATCTGTATAGCTCAGCAAATTTGCTCTATTGTCCATTATATGAATGAGGAATAATCAGAGTCTATAGATTTGCATAGATGTTAAACTTAAAAAAAGGAATCAGCAAAAAATTTTCTGTAGGATATAATTAGTTTAAATGAGACTATCAAACTTCTAAAGTACAAACAGTCTAGCCTAGAGAATTCACATATCTGTATTTTTGATTCAGTAGTGTTGTACCATGTGTAATTAGAAAGGGAATAATGACTTCAGGGTCTTGTATGCGTTGGAACAATTTCACATGAATTTAGCTGTTCTCTGCAAACGTTTTATAGAAGACCACTGGCGTGCCACATTCTTAGGGAAGAAAAAATGGAAGAAGTCCAAGAATTTCACTGGCAGAGCTAGCTATGTGTCTTCAGGCAATTATTTACCAAAATGTAATTTTTGTGCTGAGACAAACGATATCTAAGCTTATGTCAAATTTGACAAATAGTGCCAGAGAGAAGTATGGAGAATAATTTTTGAGACGTGCAACAATGCTGTGGTTTGTGGTTTTTCATGTCAAAATTTTCACTGCAAAATTTATATAAATGTATTAAGCTGTCAGTGAAGAAAATTAAAAAAAACCCCCCAAAATCAAAAGAAAAATATCTTTGATCTATTATAAAAGAGGGAATAGGTTACTGCTACCTTCTATGCAGCAGCAATCCACTTCCCTATCAAGTGGTAGCTTGTGCCTATGGAGAGAAGAGGCTAGATCTGATTGTCCAAAGTTAAAGCACAAGGAAGAGGGGAATTGATGTTCAGGAGATTCTGTTCCCCTACTCCCTAGCAGAGGAGAAATGAAGTTGCTGACTCACACTTTACAGCTCTCCAGTGCATTTTCTCAGAACACCTGACTAGATGCCCTTTGTTCATAAGATTTAAGCATAACGGTACAAGTTTACCTAAAAGTAAATATACTTAAGGCAGTATGTCTACTTCCTTAGAGACAAAACAGGAAAACGCAGTACTACAGTTATATTTAATAATAAAGATCAGCAATTGCAGCTGTGACATTGTACCTTGCTGTCGCAAATGAGTGGTTTAGAGGTCCCTTAAAGAATCACCATCAAATGTATTAGCAGAAAGTGATTTTAATAGAGATTTATAAAAGTGCAACCTAACAGAATTCAATGGCAAGGTTCACTCAATTACTTACTACATGGATGAAACATATAAAGAAAAATCATCTAAGGGTTTATATCTTAGGGACTATATGTGTTTAGCAGCAGACTAGAGTTCATTCACAGTTTAGCAACACTTAATCATCACCTAATCATTAACAAACTTTAGTAGCACTTAATCATTAACTAATTTAATATTTACAAAATAAGTGTTAGTAGAATGTACTATAATCATGACTTCATTACGGATTATGCTTACTATTGGTCCACACATACACACAGACAGAAATTATATATATATACACACACACATACAGAAATTTTATATATATATATGTACACACACACACGCACGTAGAGAAGGTATACCTGTTAAAAATTCCCCTTGAGTTCAGTGAAGAAATATTCACATCAAATGTCTAGGCATTTTTTCTTAATGGGCAAAGGCTTGAGCTTCAAGGAGTGAAGGGGTTCAGCCCAGGTCCTGTCGTCAGCTTTCGGCGACAGTCCTACGAATATTGCAGACTCGAGAGGCTGCGAGCTCTGAGAGGCGTCCCACCCAGAGGGAGATGCTGGGCGCAGCCTGCTGCGGTCCAGGAGAGCTCAAAGGGCCTCTCTTAGGACCACCATTTATAGGTTCGCAAGATGATTGGCTTTAGTCATCCGTAAATTTCCATCCTGGCCACAGTCCCAGGTGGTAATTACTAAAAATTCTCAGGGTTTCAGTGTTGTTCTACTTGACGCCTGGGCCAGGCAGTAGGAGTACGTTCCCAGCCTCAGCTATGCAGAGTTTCTGATACGGTCAAGGAGCGCTCAGCCGCCAGACTCAGTACACCAAGGCCGAGGTTTCATGGAAATTTCTGAGATCAACAAGTGGCCTAGGAGCGGGGGCAGGGAGGATGGGGGGAAATGTACCACCACATTTGCTTGAGAGTCCTGCTCAATAGGCATTAGAACCCATCTCAGGCATGTCCTGGAGAGCCCTCAGAGCTTTGTCCTGCTGGTTCCCATTCTCAGAGATTTGAAAAAGCTGCTCAGAGCAGCTGCGTGAATGTACTTCTTCCCTTGGCCGGCAATGAGTAATCCTGCCTTATTTACCTCCTCCTTCTCAGAATTTGCTTGCACGTGCATTGTGATTCCACAGTGCTGAAACTTTAAATGTTACAACAATTACAGTAACTGTTAACCTTACTCCTAGTGAGAGAACAAACTTATAGGTAAGTGGTTGCAAAACATCACTGGTAACACTCAATCATTCTCAGCATCAGGGAACTTTTGGGTGGGAGAGGGGAAGCATGACATTTTCTTGATCAGAAACAACTCTGAATTACATTATATGTTTTCACAGTTGAACACCCTTTCCTTATTGCTGTAAGAGATAATATAATTTATGGAATTTCTCTGAACCCTGAGGAGAAGACAAATGATGCTATGGTTCCGATAGCAGGAGTTCAAAATGGTGTTGATGTTGACTTTGATGACTCCGAACAGATGATTTATTGGGTTGAAAATCCGGTTAGTATTTGTGTTCAAAATGTTAAAATAAGACTTTTTGTTTTAAAATAATGTTTTTGACTGAAATATATTACAATTGAAAGGAATGAAAGGGGTTTTTTTTTGTTTTTCTTGTGGGGTTTTTTGTTTTGTTTTGGGCTTTTGTTTGTTTGTTTGAGTCCGCCGTCCGCCCCCCCCC
>NW_009201677.1:45570-45994 GCF_000690835.1 Fulmarus glacialis | reverse complement strand
CGCGGCCCCGCGCGCCCGGCCACGGCCTCACTGGGAACAGCAGCAACCGAAGCTGGGCAACGCATCTGCCGCCAGCCTCCTAACCCCCCAAACCTCTCCTACCACCAAAAGCCAGTACACAGGCTCGCTCCACCATTCACACCGAGAAGGGGAAGCTCTCACAAGCAAATTAATTTATTTTTTATCTTATAGTTAACTGAAACGAGTGAAATCAGTAGTTACATTGCACAGGAGTGAATTGCTCATTCTGCCCGGAGCATATATCCAGGTATTTGGAAGAAGTGTATATTGTCTGCAAATACTTTGCAGAAGCAGTCGGTAGGGGATGATGACTACCCACTTTCTAGATCCGAACCCTCTCCCAAATTTACAGGTTTCTAAAACTGGGCAGTGCTTAAAAAAAAAAAAAAAAAAAAAAAAGGTC
>NW_009201677.1:0-45551 GCF_000690835.1 Fulmarus glacialis | reverse complement strand
AGGGAGCGTAAACTTGGAACTATGACTTCCAGCTGATCATAGTCTGTCTTCAAACAAAAAAACTGAACCTATTTTGAAATTATACCAGATAAAACTGATTTCAAGATTCTTCTTGAAACGTGTTATGGGTCAGGATCATGTAACTTTTGATGACCGAGTCTCAGCTTGCAGTTGAAATAAGCCATGGATATTGGATGTTTCATCTCCCTCTCCTCCACCCACTGAAATGTTACGTACTGAACAGCCAATGCTGAAACGAAGCAAAAGGGATTCTAAAAGCTCAGTGTGGCTTTTGTTTTTATTACACAAAAATCAAACAAAGTTATTAGGAAGCAGACAGCCCAGGCTTTTCCTCTGTGTGCGCCCAGACTTCCACTCCAGCAGGTTCAAGGGAGAGATTTAATCAACAGGCAGACAGGTCATCTGACAGCAAATATTCTAAATTAATCTGGAAAAAGGCACTGTATATCCAACACCTCTAAAGTTCTTTCCTGTGATGTTTTCTTGCTTCTTGGCAAAAGAAATTTAAACCACCCACTTCCAGGGAGGCTGCATGTTTCCATACAGACACAAATCTCTTGGCTTTCATACTGCTTCTGGGACACATCATTCATTCTTTTCCGAAATGTCTCTCTCCTCTACCATTCGGCGCCGCCCGCCCAGTGCTGAAAATCCAGCTGCTGCTCAGTGCTTTCCAACGCTCGACCTTCAGGTGCTCCCACAACCAGGTCGGTGTCATGGCCCACGACTTACGGCTACAGAAACAGAGTGGCCAGGGCTCAGTGACCCAGCTACGCTCATCTTAACGTGGAAAACTGCTAGTGCTTGTTTAAAAATGTGGCATCAGTCCTGTTGATAAATTTACTGAATAATGTATTTTACGGACAAGTAGAAACATCCACAGTTCCAAATTCAGCTTATGAATCTGTTCTTCCTACTTTGCACTTACCAAGAAAGATCCAGATTTATCCCTTAGGTATGGAAAACAAATGGGAAGCCTGCATTCAGTTTTAATACATGAAAATGAATCCTTCAGTGCTCTCTGCCACTATTCTTCACTATATACTTACAAAGACCTTTTCAGATAACTTGTACTGAGTCTGAAAATAAACATACTACCCTGGAATTGATCTTTATACCTACCATAGGATGCTACAGAAGTGGGCACACCACCAAGGCCAAAAATTCATTGCTGTAGCATTGCAGGTGCATCAGGAGTAAGAATCACCTGGTGTTCCCTTTCCATCTGAAAGTATTTTAATGCCCTCGGTCACTAACCAGGGCCATCTCCTGCCACAAGCTGCCGTCCCTCCACAGCTCCTCCAGCACGACGACTTCTTAATGTGGAAATCCGACCCGAGCACTCCCTAGCTCAGACAATCTCTCCGTTAAGGAACCACAGAGCAGGATTATTTCATAAAGCATCCTTTCCTCGAAGCCAGCTGTTTAGCAAGGCACCGCTGCTCCCTCTTGAGCTGTGCCCTTATACGCATATAAACTATACCCTTCTGTCGGCCCAGTCCTGCCATCTTTGCAACATCTGGAAAGAGGGACCAGCTCTTCTCCTTTCCTCTCACTATTAGGATTATGCATGTGAGAGTAACATTACTCGTCTTTTATGTGTGCATATCTAAAAGCATGGCAGGCAACAAAAACTTTGGGAATTTCCTTCTTGTGTTTGGATATCCAGAGTCAAAAAATTGAGTTTCTGGGGACCAGCTCTTCTCCTTTCCTCTCACTATTAGGATTATGCATGTGAGAGTAACATTACTCGTCTTTTATGTGTGCATATCTAAAAGCATGGCAGGCAACAAAAACTTTGGGAATTTCCTTCTTGTGTTTATCCAGAGTCAAAAAATTTAGTTTCTGGGATGGTGCAGAGTCCATCTTTGAATATATTTATTTCATTAGCAGGATAAACTTACATTGCTAGCCTGACCTATAATTAACCTAGCAGACACTGCCTGTATTTTTATTAACACTTTGTTGAGACAATTGTTAGAGGCTCAAAAGAAACATTAAAAAAGATGGCCCTGGTTATTTAAATCCTCTATAGAGGGAAATGCACTAGAAGCCCTGTCAACCATTTTGTTCCCAGTATCACTCAACTTCTCCTTCTGTTGCTGTTCTGTAGAAGGAACATGCACTGGAGCTGTTTGTGGTGCCTTTTGCATCTGGGTCACCACGCTGTTCCGGCTGTCCTTGCCCATTCCTCCCGACAGCATTAAAAAGCACTTAAGGATTTTTGTTTCAGGAGACAAGCACAAACTTACCAATTTTACTATCGCTGGGTGAAAAAAAAATGTCACCCTTTTGTTTCATAGCCTGTACCCTACGTCATGCTCTAACCACATTCCCCCATTTGTGGCAACAACGCTCCGTGACAAGCCCTGCATTTTACAAGGAGACAGTCCTCAGCCACAGCATGTTGGAGGGTTCTTTTCTCTTCATGAGTAAGTCCAATGGGGTTTTCCAGTCTTTCAAAATGCACTTACTGGTCTATTGATTGTTTTCACGTTTCTTTCAAAATTTCACAAGGACACACTGAAAAATAATTCTATTAAATGTACTGAAGCTAGCACATACTTCACTTCCTATTATAAAAGCTACCTTCTCAGCTGAAGCCTGCTGGACAGATAAGAATTAAGAAACTTTATTTTAATGTAGGCTCTGGCTGTGTTCCTAAATTCTAAAATGCCTATACATAAAAACAAAATTAAATTAAATCCTCTATTTCCCAGTACATAAAAAAATTAAATCTTATAGTAAAGTTGGTTCCCTCTGTTCATTTAATTAAATTAGAAAGCATTGTTTCAAATGTCTACATCTTGATACGAGAACAACAAAAACAACCAAATGCAGAATAGGTTTTAACTTCTATCAATTACATTTTCCTTATCCATTTGTTACCGTCATCTACCCATCTCATTAACTCAAGCATCAGCATTTGGCTGCGAATCAGATGCGCATGTTTTAACTGACTGTTGTGAAATTACTCACACGCTGCTTGCATAAGTAAACCTGAGTGAAACTGCCTGAGCGAGGACAGCGATGAGAGATGTTTTCCCTCTGCTCCTCACCAGTAAAAAAGCCATGGCAAGAAGGGACATGTTTGCATAGAGTTTCTTCATTACAGTAAAGACCATCATCAATCTTTCATGATCTGAATTTGAACAAAAACTAACCCGTCACTAATATGAAAGGAGGCTTCACAGATGACAGTGGGGGAAAATGCTACCTTTGCACTTGGTGTTAGGAAGGAAGGAAGTGGTTTAGAGTAGCTTCATTTTTATCAGAAAGAAGGGCGAGGTGAAAGCAAAAGAGAAAAGGTTTATGATTTGTATGTCCAGAAAACGGTGTTGCAAGCCTTCAGCAATGCCTGACCTGAAGACAAAAATCATACCGCAGTCCTCCCAGTGCGACACAGGATTGTTACAGGAGGAGAACTGGAGAAAGTGTTCTTATTTCAAATTAATTTTCAGTTGGAGTCAAGGTAAGCCCGTTATATAGTAGAATGCTTGGCCCAGCTTTTTTCCGTAGTGAGTTGGTATGGAGCGATTGCTAATAATACTCTTGTTAGTTATTCCAGTGCTGGGTGGCATCATAAGAACGGCACTGCGTGAGATTTCCACTTGTTAGCTTGTGTCCCAAAGTGAAAGGAGAAGAATACCGATCTGCAAAGATTAAATCGTTCAAAGGAAATAAAGCACCTTATAAAATTTGCAGAAGGCCGTCAGACTTAGGTACTAACACAGAAAGTCCAAGAAAAACAGAATTCTCAGAGAGTAACATTTCATAATTAAAGTTTTTTTTATTTCTTCACTTTCTCCTTAATACAAAGCTTTGGCATCAGCAAATTTTATGAAAAAACAGAATGTACTAAATAATTGCTTGTGCTGCATGATCGATAAATGATGCATAAAAATAGGTGTCTCTCTCCAAGGCAATCGGCTGGAAAGCGTTTCTTCAATACCATTCTGCTCTGTGGGGCAGAAAAAAAACAGGAACAAAATATTTATATTAAAGTTAATACTGCCAATACTAAAAAAAAAACCCAAACCTGTAAAAGTAAGTTAGTGAGAAATGACTAATTATGCAAGGCCAGAGCATTAACAGAGGTCTGTACTCTGTACATCATTCTTACAGGCCCACTAAAACAGGACAGCCAGGGGTTTGAGCACTTCTAAACTTTTGAGGAAACTCCATCTGCTACTGAAAACTTTCTCTAAGTGGTGCTATCCAACATCTGGGCTTTTTGGACTTTAAAACACAATTATACAGTAATTTCCAACTGTTCCCTAAGAAGCAAAGCAAAATGTGCTTCTTTTGTTCCTTTAAATCACTACCTAAATCATTTAATAGTAATAGTGCATTAATATTATGAGACCAAGAGAAAGTAGCTGGTTCCTTATTTTCTTATCTCTTGGACAATGTTTACTTTTATCAGGAACTATTTAAAAATGCTTGTGTGTGTGTATATATACATACACACAAACATACGTATACACAGTTAAATATGTGTATACATACACAACTCCAGAACTATTGCTCTAAATAAATATGTTTAAGCTGCAGGAAGGACATAGGAAAAAAAAGGATCAGGACATGTTTTTAGTCGAGTTTCAATGCAGAATATTTGACACCTTTTACTTGCATCAGCATATTATGTGGCCTCATTCTTGCTACTGTTTTCTGATAAGAAAAAACCCTCAGCTTCCTCTTGAAACACTACCATAACAAATGTAGGGTATGCCAGCATTGCTTTTTATATGGAGAACAACATAAAAAGCAGGTATGCTGTTATGACATTTAACGGAAATCGCAGTGAGAGGCAGCTGCCATATATTTGGCATGATATTCAGCACAAGAAATGCTTTGTCTGGCACTGGGGAACATAAGGTGTCAATGAAACAATAAATCTAAGCATTAGTGTCATACATACACATTTTAAACTGTCTAAAATGAGTAGCTGAACCTAGCAGCACTTGTGAAGGCTGCTTAGATCCCAAAGGATTCAGTCAAAAAGCTGTTGAGGTTAAAGGCTACAGCTAGGTAACCTCAGTTACCTAAATAAGTGATTTTTGACAGCTCTGGTTTCTGCGATTGCTAGTTTTCTCAAGTCTGCCTCGAAGCATACATTTGTATACGCTCGCATTTTCATTCCTATCACTGGGGAAAGGAGCTCTCCTTACATCAGCACGCCCTTGGTTTGTACTAAGGGAACCACTGTGAACACTTTGCTGGAAGCCCTAACTCTCTGCCACTGTGAAGCAGCTTGCCCTTTCAGTAAAAATAGACCCAGATCCGAGCAAAAGACAACAAAAAGAAGAGTTGCAAGGCAAGGCAGAAATGCAACTGCTATCAGTGCCCGCATCTGGATGATACTACATGGGCTACAGTTCCTTTGTCTTCTTCCTAATGATGTGGAAATGCCCAGAAATGCAGACATTCCTGTTTCACAACTCATCCCGCTCCATGCTTTCCCAAGCTATTTTTCAGTGCAGATTAACTATGTTCAGCTGCAGCTATGTTGCCAAGTTGCTGATTGATGGCTGCAATTTCAGGATTTTGACAAATGGGGAAAAAAAAAAAATCAGGAGACTTTATAAGGCTATTTGAAGTTCTAAAACTTTTCTTCATTAAACCCTTCTGGAATTAGCATCTGAAAAGAGGAGGAAAGGAAGATTTGCAAGTTAGTGGTAATCAAAGGCCTTTGATGACCAAAGCCTCTAAGAACTTATTATAGCTCCTTCTGAAAATTAGCTTGAAACTGTCTAAAATTTTACACTGGGGACTATTAGACATATTTCCATCTTATTGAGAAGGACACCTTATACTTTCCAGACAGCAATAAAAGTAAAAAAAGTACTTCTTTCTCTTATCTCAAACAAACAAACAAAAAAGGAATTATGTTTATAAAGCTACATTTCCAGGCTGCACAGGAGTTTGCCTTTGAATCTCACCCCACTTTTGGTAAGAGATCAACACATTGATGGAAACTCAGCTGCATCAAGATGTTCAGAGACAAAGATAGATGTTGACACATTCCCTCCCCAAATAAATAAATTATGATTAAATATATATCATGAGCCCAGATGTTCTGTACTCCTAAATGAAAACAGCTAGATGTACCTAGTCAATAAATCTGCAGAACAGATTTATACTTGCCCACACACAGAACTATAAAAAAAGATTGAAAATCACGTGCTAGAGTCATTTCTTGTCCAGCCTGTCTGAAGGGAGGCATTGGGGGTGTCTATAAAAATTAGGAACGCGTGGATGCCTTCAAGCACTCCTTTGACTGCAGTTCTTAAGCATACTAAAATGAGAGGTCAGAAGACTGGTCTGCTCTCTTCACTTGAGAGAAGAAACAGCAGCGTATTCATTGCTTTCGTCTCTCCCTCTCCTAAGAGCAAAAAGGTAGTTTTCTATTTAAATACCTTTCTTCTTAGTTGAAAGTGTGCCAAATAGGAATACAGATTTTTTTTTTTAATATGAAATTCGACTACAAAATTGAGGTGAAAACTGTCAAAGGTAACAGATGGTAGTAATTTTTGGCTCTGCCAGGTGAATTTTGAACATGGGAACTTAACGGCAGAAATGTTTACCTAGACCATTGATCAAAAACTGAATATAAATATTCTCTTTTCCCCATTCCATGTCTCCACTTAGCAAGGAGATTTCCTCGGACAATGCAGCTAAGTATAAATTAAGAGGGACTTTAGATGTTACCCTGGAATCTACTGTTAACAGAGAGACTTACATTTGAGAAAAGCAGAAAAGGCATTTGATTCTTTGAAAGCTGCATTTTTCCCCTTCTCTGTTCTCTTGGCATTTGTTCCTAACGTTGTCCACGACACACACCCACCAGAAATATACAGAACATCTGAATATTTACTTACTCATTAGCATTCAAGCTAGCTGTGGCTTTGATGATCATGTAGCAGAGTGTAAGGGCACTGAGGAGGCCAAAACTGGCAATAATAAACCACTCTTCTGTTGACAAAGGAAAGGGAGGAAATCACTCGTGGGAGAAGGCTTATGTCAAAGCGATGCCCATATTTCCCTCAAACACCACTGGCGGAAGGCAAGAGGCTTCTAAGCCATGACTGGCACCAGGAGGTGAAGCAGAAGGAGGTTAGCCACAGAGTTACTGACTGGAGAAGGCTAGCAAAGAAGAAGTGGAGAGAGGTATGGAAAAAAAGCATGGCACCACAATATTTCCTGGCTGAGCCCAAGGGTTAGTGATAAAGAAAGGTTACTTAACAATGTAAAGTGAAATGCAGGAACAAGGGAAAATGTAATGAAAACTCTGTCCGCCCAAGTCAGAAAAGGTTGTCAGGGTTGGTTTAGATTTGCTGAGATGCATCTCTTGACATAAGAATGCCCAGTATACTTTCACACTTGACTTGTCCTCGCCCCCTCCCTCCTGAATAAGTGCTACAGTGTTACTTTAAAAAAACAACAAAAAAATAGGATAGCTTTTGAACAGTAAAACAGAACTAGAGTTTTCCATTTAATAGACATGAATACAACATGGAAAAACAATTTCAACATTAGTGTATACATACAGACACATTAAAAAAAAAAAGTAGTATAAAGAAGGCTAACAAAGAATGTTCACTATTCAAAGTTCTCCCTCCTCAAGATCAATTTGGCATATAGTAATAGATCGGAATACACTTTTGTTGAATATGGCTTTTGGTTTAACTCTCACGCATCAAAAGAATGCATGTGTCATCCATAAAATCAAAACACTTTAACAACCTTTTCTAAAGCTTTATTTTATAAAC
The DNA here is from genome assembly GCF_000690835.1 of Fulmarus glacialis. Lineage (NCBI taxonomy): Eukaryota > Metazoa > Chordata > Aves > Procellariiformes > Procellariidae > Fulmarus > Fulmarus glacialis. The sequence continues at coordinate 37,758 of NW_009201677.1, read as the reverse complement.
ATTGTCAGAATGAACTGTTGCTGATTATTTCTTGTTTTACCCTGGCATCCCATCTGTGCAAGAGCAGTACTACAGTTGGGAACAGACAGTAAAAATACTTTCTGTAAAACCAAGTAGTGAAAAGTTTCAGTTAAACTACAGAGTCTTCCTACCCATGACAAGAAAAGCAGCACACCAACAGATTTGCTCTCTGTTCAGTAGAGCTGAATACAAGATGAATCATGAACACTGCATGACAAAGTGACTTACTGGCTTTGTAAAGAATCTAGATTTTGTACGTGGCTTTTTCCTTCTCGGATCAGGACACTTCTGGACACGGACTATGTGTTTCATAAGATGAGATTTTTTTAATGAGATGTTTACTTTGCTACAGCATCTAAAGAAACACTCTAATGGACTGTATCGGTTACAGATACATATATCAGTGGCAAACAGTGTCACTAAGTTCAAAATCTAGATCATAGATGCACAGAAGCAAAATACAAGGAGAAAATTAGACTGTTGTACTGCATGGATTCTATTTTTGCAGTTCAGCCAGAAAAACAACCATTCATGCATCAAATTGAGACTGTACAGCATATGGAAAAATGATGTAATTCCACACATATTGTATTCATTATAGTGCTATTATACATTAAAAACCCTAGGTAAAATCCAGTGAGTGGAAATTTCCCATGCTGTTCTTATGGATAAGAGCTTGCAAGCAGTGCAGGAACAGTTTTCTGATGTCATAAAACACTTGGACAATACTCAAATGCTGGTACATCAAATACTTTTTTTTAATTCACAAATTTTGTAAGAAAAACCATCTGCTAAGAGACGTCAGAATTCCAGTAATAATGTTCTCAGGGGAAAAAATGTGTGCAGAAATAGTAATCAGCTAAAATATTTATATTTGCATAAATTATTGTATTCTGAAAGGGTAAGTAACGTTCTCGTACTGGCCACCAAATTCAGGAGGGTTATTTTGTTGCCATTTTAGTTCATCCAGTGTTCTTTGCATGCAGGTCTAAATGGATATACCATTAATGGAAGTGTTGGCACTGCCGTCCCTAGAGTTATCGGTTTCTACATGGAGCGTATGCCTCTCACGGAGACACCGAGGTCACCTTTGTCCCTGCAGGGACGCCTTTCGCCACGGCCCTGCAGCACAGAGCTACAGCAAAGCAAGCGCCACGTACCAGGAAAACCATAGAACGGTACTGGAAGCCAAAGAAAACTTACTTGTCACAGCAATGTTGATCTCTCCTGACCTCGGCGTCAGCTCTCCGTCCTGTGGAAGCTGTGACATGCCAGAGGTGCGCAGGGGCTCCAGGCTGAGAGAGCTGTCGTGGGCAAAGTCGCCAAGCGCTGATCGTCTGCTGGCTGGCTGGCCTCTGGTGAGCCTTTCCATGTCAAAGGCTACATTATCTGTACATGGCACGTTTGGCTGGAAAAACAAGCGATTCCACATTACAATGGTGAATATTCTGCGTGTGGCAAACCTATAAATTGAGTAAAACCACACACACGCTATTCAGCCGCTATGGCTGTCCTCACAGGAGAGAAACACATGAATTAGCAAGTTCTACCCAAAGTTGCTCCTTCAGTCCACCTTAGAGAGGTGGAGAAAGAAGCAGGAAATGGGATTAAGATTCGAGAAAGGGACTCGGATATGCTTGTATCATAGCCTATGCCCGTATGGTTTACTATCGCGAGCAATGATGACATGCACTGAACTCTACAGTATCCTCCTCTAAAAATCCAGGCATATTAATTGCAAAAATAGGTCATCCACAACGTATCTGCAACTATTTCTTAGAAAATGTGCAAATTCGTAACTGACACAGCTAAAAATGGAGGCCTGATTATTCTCACTGGCTTGATTCAAAAGCTGCTTTAGACAGTATCTTCATATGCTCTTCTCTTTCTTCCTTATTTCTTTCTTCTGAAAAGAGCATCACTCCCACCTTATCATTTTTTCCTCATATGGGAAAGATGGAAAAATCCTCTCTGAGGTTCTTCACTTCTACCCCTTTGTGAACTGGTCAACAAAAGCAGTCCTCAGGGATCCCATAAGCTGCTTGAGGAAAGCTCTCTGGCCTCAGCTAGGGCATGGCTCTTAATGTGTAAACAAGTTTAAGAGTGTTTACGGGAGACCATTACAAGAACAAGAGATTTACAGAGTAAATTTAACAAAGAAAGGTTGAAAGAAGTTGAGAAAAGGGAAGATTATAGAGAACCTAGTAGACTTCCAGTAGATAAGAAATTGTTATAAATGGAAATATAACAATACATTCCCAATGACCAACCAGGGAAACGAACAACAACAACAAATCGGCTTTATCAGCAGCAAAAAAATTGGTAAAAAACCTCAAACGCTTTCTGACTAAGGGTACTGGAACACCCTTCTCCCTTTCTCCCCTACAATTACTCCTCCTGTTCTGGATCTCAGACATGGGCGGAGGAAGAGCTCACAACAGTGCAACTTACCACAATCCCCAGTGCCTTCAAAATGTTCAGTTTACACATTGGACATGTGCAGTGCTCACTAAGCCACGGATCCACACAGGCTTTGTGGAAAACATGCCTAGAAGAACAGACAAGGCACACACATAATTTGCGAGCGATTCTATTTTATAGAATGAGAACTACTTTAACAAACTTTTAGATAGTTTCTTTTTTATTAAGCCAGCAGAACAAATTCTAGAATTGCCAGTATTCTGTGTCGATTGCAATACGAAAAAAAATCAAAAACTCTTGCTTGTTGTTGCCACCCTTTACTAATAGTTCAAGTAGGAAGAAACGCTTAAAAGGAAGTTGTTTTTTTTTTTTAATTCCCCTTCTCCCCACGCCCTTTATTGTGGATAGGAGTATGCACATGGGCAGAATAACTAGGGTAACAAAGTCCCCACGGTAACCTTGTGTCAAGTCTTCTCTCAATTTCTGTGTAGAACCGTAAGTTGGGTAGGAAGCGCACAGATCCACCAGCAGTCAATTTTATTCAAAAGTCAGTGCAACCAACCCAGACACCCTTATGTTTGATTTTAAATGGGCTTTTATAGTTATCACATCTAAGTAAAAAGAAGGCTTTTCCTACAATCAGTATTTCTTGATATCAGGAAGGAAAACATGTCCATCATCATATGATGGTCATATGATGGTCGTAAAAAAAAAAGAAGAATCTTTCCAAGATAAAAAGGCAAACTGGGCTTCTACTTGCACAGCAGGGAACTCTGCAATAGAGAAGTCTGAATTGCCGCTTACATTGCATACAAAATCTTGGTCACATACATGAATATAAATGTAACAGTGTTGGGACTGACATAAATCAATGTAACAGGGAAGGGCTATGCAGAGACCAAAACAATTAAAGGAAATGTCCTCTTGGCTCTTCAAAAGGCAAAGAGCTTTTTAGAGCATACTCATGGCAGAAATGGGTATCACTAGGCTTTCTACACAATACAGCTTCAGCAAATGCTCATAATAACCTAGTCCGAATAACTGCCTACCTTAAGAACCCAGATCTTTCATTTCCAGTGGTACTGCCTGCCGAGCAAAAAGCCAGGGAGAGCAGGCACGCCCAAACACGACAGACTGGTGATCACGACACAGGGCAGCAATTACAGGGGCTGCTTAGTCAGCGGAGAGCTGCGCTCTGACACCAGCAGGCAACGGAGCAGCGGCAGAACAAGGAGTCCTGCCGTCTATCTGAGGCACCAGCACAGTCTGTGAGAGGTCACGCAGGCCCCGAGGCAGCACAGAGTTGCCATTCCCTCTGCCCTCTCTTTCTCAGGTTATACCTGCTGCTCTGTGCCTCAGCAAGCTCACCACAGGGTCTGGGGCTTCTTTGCTCCCTATCCTTTGGGATTTTAAAACCGGAGACCAAATGAGGCATGTTACCAGATAATTCTCTTTCAAATGTCTGGAAAGTGACTGGAGAAAAAGGCCTCATGAATTTGTTAACAAACATGGAAAAAGACAGTATATAATTGTTTTGCCTATGGCTAGTAAGACTGATGGAGGGACTAAAGTATATCAACATAATTAGGTTCCAGTCAGCTACAACTATGTATCCCTCCTGTACTAACTAAAGACACACAGACTTAGAGAGTATAATATATAAACAGAAGATGGACAGGGAGCAAAAGAACTTTGCTTATCTCTATCCCAGATACTGCAGGAATAGCAACTTTCAGAATCTCAGCTAGTCACTTTGTTGGACTGAGTCTTTTAGCAACACAGTAATCATGACAAACAGGATCTGTACATCGCTCACTGTTCAAATAGTTGCACAAAATATAAACTCACTTCTACCGTTATTAGATCTTAACGCATTAACTTTATTACTCACAAAACTACAGGAATCAATGTTTAGAAATCCTGGGTGACAGAAAATAGTTCTAAATCTTCTGAAACATACAGAGATGCTATTTTTCTATGTTAGGCAAATTATGGCTTTTAGTTGCTTAGGTTTCCTTTTAAGATTCTGAATTCTGTTTTTTAGAGTAGGACAAACCTGAAAATCTATATTTTGGGAAACAGCAGACATCAAGACTCCACAGAAGTATGAAAACAACTTTAACATATCGTTATCAGCTAATCAGTGCTGTAGAAGCACTCAGATCAAGTGAAGCAGGTGACTGATACGGATGCAAACATGCATCCACTAAATATTATGAGTTATTTCAAAGAGTCATCAGCAGTTTGATACAGTTCAAATGCACCAAAACAGCTCAACTATTCCTGTGACCTCTTAATTCTTTGCTTTTAGCTCCTAAACCTTCAAGGATGTTTATTAATGTGTTTCAAAAAAGTGCAGCTCCCCACAGGTTATTTATTGATTTAGGTCAGCACGGCTCTGCCTACTACTTATGCAGTTTATCTACTCCTTAAAAAGCTTGCTGATACCATCACCGTGGCTCAGGCTCTGTCTGGATTTCTCTGCTTGCAAAAGTTAAAAAGCAGTTATACAGCAATGAAGATAGTAAACACACGAATTACTTTAAAACTCAGTCTAACAAAGTAAGCCCTTGCATTTTCTGCTATCATAAGCCTTCTCCATCTTCCTATTTCTGTCACTTGTTTTCCAAGACCATGAATCTGAAGAGTTCCTAGGGAGTTGCTCTAGGTTTCCCCAGGAACCGCACGCCGGGGAGCCAAGTGTGACACAGCTTTGCTGCTTCTCCAGCCTCGGGGCTGGAGGAAGCACGGCCGGCAGCCAGGCTGGTAGCACTGAAGGAGTCTCCCATGCGGGCGTAACTCCAAACAGGTGACCTGCAGGTATTTTTCCACTCTGTCAGCATACCCAAGCCAGTTGCCCTCCAGCTTGTAATAAACACCGTAATGCCGACTCCGTCGTACAACGCAATTTCTCTGCAGCATGGAGAAAAAGTGAGTTCAAAATCTCTTTCGGTGGTGTAATGCCTCCGCATTCGCACGTCGCACAAGAAGGGTTTGAACGAGTTTACAAGTGCTACTTCCCTGCTCCCAGTGCAGCATCCCACCAAAGGGACCTGATCAACGTGCTGCCTGCAAACTAGCATCTTTGGCTACTGCTGGAGGCAGCTGCTCTGCTTGCCCTGGGGTACAAGCCTCCTGGTCGGGCCGGCGAGCAGCACGCAGGTCCCTCCTGCCCTGCTGCAGGCAGCCCACCACAGCTAGCACAGGCGAGGAGCGATGCCTGGCCTGCTGCGGCGGGAGGAAGGCGCCATGCCTCCGTCCCAGCAGGCAAGGCCAGGGGAGAGCAGCCACAAATACATAGTATTGATGGGGGAAAGAGAGACTGCCCTCGCAGGCAGGTAGCGGAGAAAATGGGGGTGGTGTATAGGCATTGCAGTAAGTGGAAAGGATGGCATTGAGATATTGTGCTAATTTGCTCTTAAAAAAAAAAAAAAGGCTATTTGCAGCAGCACAGAATCAAACTGATGGTTATTTGCAGCAGAACAGAATCAAACTGATGGAAATCTGGCTCAGCTGTTTTTGTCACTTTCCCCCTTCTTGCCCAGTTCAGGAAATACTAAGAATCTGACTCAAAAGCCATTTATTTTAACACATTCACTACTTTAATTCTCTTCCTACCTTGTAAATTCCTTCCTTCCCACACCATCTTTCTGCCCTTTCCAATGTCGCTCTGTGCTTTCCTCTACCCTGTCACTTTGCTCTCCCCTTCCCTTATCTCTCACTAGCCCTTCACACTACTCCCTCCTGCTCACTTTTCACCCAGTCCCCCTTCATCTCCTAGATGCAGCGGTGTGATGGTAAAGTAAAACTATCTGAATAAAGAAAATTGTCCATGAGGCTTGTCTTTTGCTAGAATCCTTCTGACATTTGCTTACACTACTTATTTTTAACTTCCATAATGATATTCACAAAAGACAGAGACATTCCTCAGGCTTGTAAGTCTAAGACAGATGGCTGCCTTATCCCTCTGTGCACTAAAAGCTATAGCATGTCCATAGGCTGCTGGCACTGAACATATTTCTCTCTCTGAAGCACAAAACGAATCACAGAAATTCAACTGCATTGTTCGCAATCATTTTAGTTTATTTTTAAATTGGCCACAATTTCCCACCTGCTGCAAAACTTAACGTCACAAATATGGTGTTTCACTACAGAATTTTAGGTGCTGTGTGTCTGCCCAAACCAGACTCCTTTCTGCTGAGGCACCGAGTGACAGACCATGCTTAACTACAGAGAACAATTGTGGTACCAAAGGGAAACGCTGCTTTTAAATTGATGAAAGCAGCAAGGATGTCATATGTCAGTGATTCCTACTGTCTAATGATTATAGCTTCCTCAACAAGCACAATAAGAAAAACTTCTAGCCTTTCATTTGCTTCCTCTTGGTAAAGCCATTTTCTCCATGGTTTTCTTGCAATTTATTTTCTCATCTGCCTTAGAGACTCTCTTGTAGGGGTTTTTTTGTGTGTGTTGTGGGTTTGGGTTTTATGTGTGGTGTTTTTTTTGTGTTTTGTTTTGTGTTTTGTTTTTGTTTTTTTTTTTTAAAAACTAACTTTGCATGTTGTACTAAAATGCGAGGTTGAAGTATCAGGAAGTAGAAAGGGATTAAACCTCCAAAACAAGACTTGGGGAGAACCATCTCAGATGCTGAAGACTGAAAAGTCTTACATGCAGTCTGAAATTTATTGGGCTCATCTCTGCAGGTACTGGTTCAGCCCTTCGTCTACAAATATTAAAAAGTCTTGTGGAAAGCATTCATCTCAATGTTTCTGTCTAGTCAAGATGGTTTTGCACTCAACTCAAAGCCGAACTGCAGCAGATGGAAAGTGAGATTTAAAAAAGAGAAACAGAAAGTGAACATAAAAGTTACAAGAGCCTTGATATCTCCTTTACATGGGAGATTGCATGGGGGAGGTGGTGCTGAGATGGCAGCCAGGTGCACCTTCATCCAGCTCCCTGAAGCAGCTCTAACTACCCTGAGAGCAGGGAGCTTGCTCTCTGCAGGACTGTGGCTCACCAAAAGTGTCTACCTTTTAAAAAATGAAAAAAACCAAACCAAACAAATAATCAATGATCATCTTTGTTAAATGGTCTGATCCCATCTGCTGATACTACCAACATACCCATTGCTTGGACAGTGGCAGTTGTTTAACTAAGGAAGTTGACTTTTAGTCCAATTTTGCGTTGTCCTTAGTGGGAGAAGATGCTTTCCTGCCAGATGAAGATTGATTCTCCTGCCGTTGGCAAGGACCTCCCTCTGACCTCTGTTCAGTATCAAAGAGAAAGGCACAGAGGAGTGGACTTGTGAACCTCCATTCCACATCCTTGAGCCTCACAGTACCACCCTGAACTACACAAGTGAAGCTTTCTTAAGAGGCAATTTAAAAAAAAAAAAAAAAAATCAGCTTAGTGGTCCAAAACTGTGTGCAGTTTCCAGGAGTTCCTCCTCTGATTTCCAAATAATCTTCTACATAACAAATCAAAGACTAGGGCTTAATTCACATATGCAAGCTTTACTTGAGATTACAATATAGGACATAAATCTCTGGAATCTTTACTTAACACTCAGGAGTATATTTTTATGGGCAAGAGGACAACATCTTTCAGTAAAACCAACCGAATTCTAGAAAAGAAATGCGCACACATCCGCTCGACCAAAAGCTCCCTAATCTTTACAAGTCTGAGACCAAGCTCTTCTATTCCCAAATATTTTAATGTCAGTTTCTAAACAAACATTTGTAGGGTATATTAACTAAACAACAACACTGAGAATCTCAAACAGTCATTGTTTCCCACAGTCCAAGAGGTAAAGAACATAGAGAAAAGTAAACTGAATTAAACTTCTGGCTTCAGAAGTAGAATGCACGCATATTTTGATCGATAAGATATAAAATAATACTGTTTTCCTTTTATGATGATAGAAATTCATTATGCATTAGAAGCTATTCCAGCTATTCAGAGCAGCCTGCAGGAGGATTTAGAAGACCAATAATGAGCTCTTGCATGCAGCTGCATGGCTGAAGCTCGACTCCCAACACCATGACTTTGCTGCTTCTAGAGTGTCATGCAGAACACTATTTATGTACCAAGCACAAATTACTGGATCTTAGCTGCATATATACGACATAACTTACATGTATTTTTTGTCTGGAGAAAACAAGAAAGCTTTGAATTTCAGAACACAAGGGAAAGATGTCCTTGGTAATGCTTAAGAACACCAAAACGTACCGATTCATTAAAACCAAGCACCAGGGGGAAAAGCACTTAAAAGCATCTCAAAGAGCAAATATCCCGAAAAAACTCAAGAATGGAAGTGCAATGGAAAGAAACTGAAAACCTGCAAGTGTCAAGAGAATGGCATACAAGGAGGAAGTTGTTACATTTTAAGCACCAATGCAGAATATCCAGCAAGTTCGAATCTTCAGGCACAAGCCAAGGACACACGGCACTGGAGAGACCAAAGACAGATGATAGCACAGTAGCTGACTGATGTCAGAGGAGGTATGAAGGTTGGAAAGACTGCATTTCTGTTTCCTAGACTGTTTCAGAAACCAGCAGCCAGTGTTGCACCTCTGCTGTGCAGAATGCTGCAGCTGTATGTGGTTCATTGCACTTTTGTGTCCGCCCACCGCTCGGTCCTTAAATCTGCACCCTCCCCCCTTACAATCTTAATAGCTCCACTACTAATATGCCCAAACTGCCCATCTTCAAGATCATAACCTTTTATTTAATCTCCAGTGTCATAACAGTGCCAGCACCCACCGTCACACTTCCTGGTATCATAGTCTAAAATAAAGTGGCTGTTATTAGGACTGGAAACATCTAACAAATATGTCTGTAAATTACAATGCACATATTACATGCAATGAAGCAAAGGAGCACAAAGAAAGAATAGTTTCCAAACAAAGCAACTTTACTAGCTTACTTGCATGGTAAAATGCGAACAACGTCATTCTGCTTGTAACTCTCAATGCAGACAGCACAATGATCAAAGTCTGGGTCTGTTTCCTAAAATGAATAGAATGAAAATTCAAGTCAAGAGTTGAGGCTATGACAAATGTAAAAGTAGTTGTGACTAGTCCATGAACTGTGTTGTGCCAAGTGGCTGTTACTAAGAAGATACAAAACTAATGACTGGGTGGTTATATTCCAACATGACTTGAGAAAAAAGCATTCATACCTACAAAACTCCCCCCTCATTTGGAGCTGGTAAACGATCATTTGAAACATAGGCTAAGGCCTAAGATGATTCTAATTTTCGATTGAATCACTAGAACACATAGTGGTGATTTTCCTAGAGGCTTTACTTCAGCTTGGAGCTAAATCTTCTATTTATTTAGAGGTTTTTTTGGCAGGATAAGGATCCTGGAATTCCCTCTTATAGCCAGAACTAGCAATTTTTACTTATTTCAGAGTAGTCCCATATTTCTGTCTGCTGCTTGCTTGCAGCATTATCACCATTCTTACCCAGACATGAAGATGAGGATCACTGACTGACTGGCTCCTCTCTTCTCTGTTTTCCAGAAGTTACGATTTTTTTTTTAATTTTTTTTTTTTAAACATGAGAATTTAAAATTTCCAATGAAAAAGGGCTGACATCATTTGGATGTAGATATGACATCAGCAATATATATTTAAAATGTTTGGGCCTGTGACACAAAACAGACTGTGCCTTCTCTTAGTTCAAGTTCATTATTCTTCTCGATGCCAGCAAGCTACCAGCAGGACACCGAGACAGGAACCACAGCAAGACAGTGGCCACTCCCTGGTCAGCACCAGCCATGCTGCATGCGGAGAACCCCGATGGGCTGCTCTGACGAAGGACAGGTTTTCTCCTACCCTCTGTTCACCTGCGCGTGCATCTCACGCTGTCTGTACTGCAACTTACAGGTCACTTGCCAGTTTTGACAGCATCTTTTCTTTTAAGATGGAAAAGTTCCTGCTACCTGTATGTACTCCCATACCCACAGAAAAGATTTAGTGTAGTAGGCTGTCTTGAAATAAAACTACACAGGGAGGGAGAAAAAGCAAAAAGACATTTTTTCTGCCTTCTCTCTGGAAACAAGTTTTTCCATCGCTTCCTAATCTGATAGTGTTGATAAGAAAGATAAAAAGGAATCACACTAAAAACGCCCAAGGAAATAATCTTCTCTTAAAAAAAAAAAAATCAAATCATAGCCAGAATTCCCTTGCCTTTTGCAAATTAAAGAGCAAAAATTAAGCAAGATTAAGTGACTATTTTTTCCTTTCAGAACCAAAGACAAAGCAGTACTGCTCATAAAAGTGGAAAAAGTTTAGGACTTAAGACACCATATGTTTTAGTTTGTATACTGGCAAGAAATATTCTTGGAGTAACATTTACTATCTTTAATGAAATACCTGTCTATACTCCCCCTCAGATTACTGGATATTAATATTTTACATAAGAGATTGCCCTTTATTACCTGTCTTTTACATTTATTTTTACTTTACACAACTTACACATGGAATGATTCTAAGCTTACGGAATTCCACATAAACAATGCTAGCCCTATGTACTCCTACCAGCAAAAAGCCCCCAGCCAGCTTGCACACAAACCCACTCTCAGTCATGGTTGCCAGATGGAGTGCAAGTAGTTTTTAAGCAAGAAAAACTTCTTTGAAATGTACAGACTTACAGCATACATCGATACTAAAAGTTACACAAAATACTGTGCCACAGGACAAAGTAAGCCTCCAACAAGGAAGGCAAGGTCATAGATCAGAAGCAGAAAGGAAAAACTGAGATTGTTTCTCCTGGCAAAATTAAACATGATGCTCAAGTTTACCACGTTGAAATCTTATTATTATACCTTATCACCCTTCTTTACTGTCCTGGTTGTCAATTTACCGATGGCTTTCTTGGCAGCATCTCCAAGACGACGCTAATAAAGTGACAAAGAAAAGAACACAAATTAACCCTGATAATCAAGCTTCATTACTGTCCTTTATAATGACTTATTTGGGCTCAATACTAACATTGCAGTACACACTAAGGCAGCAGGCCAACACATAAGACAAAAAGCATACGCAGCAAAGTGCACAGAGATTGGTCAGGAAGAAAAAACCCAACAGCTGAGCCCACAAATGCACTCCATAAGCGTGGACATAAACCTCATGGACCATATAAAAGTCCACAAAAGTGATCCAACATTTGTGTGAGAGAACTAAAGCCGTAAGGATAAAAGCTGAAGCAACACGCCCTCCCGATGATTTCCGTTATATTCTGTTCATACTGCTTTTTATTCAGTGTGCTGTAATATACCCCTTGTTCTCTTCTTAAGCTTGAATAATTTTTTTTTCCCCCCCTGAGCAGGCCGATCTTATTCTGAGAAGTAAGAGATCCTCTCAGTGTAACCTAGTTTCTCTCTTGCTATTATCTGAAACCACCAGGATCTCACAAAGAAAAAAATTATGGGTCACGAAATCTAAATAAGCCAATACAGACTTAAATAAAGCTGAAATGAATACTGGTTTGAAGATGAGCCTCAATCTGAATGCAGAGGCCAAGCTATTTTTCTGTGGTTTGTGCTGTTTTTATGACCACCACTGTTGGGTGGAAGGGGCCATTTCTGCGACGCAGGTGCTGGTTCCTGCTGCAGTGCCCCGTTCCCAGCCAGCTGAGAATGGCTCTTTGCCAGCCGGTCGTGGGATCCCCACTGGAACAAAGCTCATGCCTTCTTGTTTCAGGAGCCTGAGGCATCAGATTTGGCTTACACTGACTGGAAAAAGGCAAGGTCATGTACTTCATCCTTCACCTCCATCTTGTAATAAGTACTCTGCCTTTGAAAAAGACGGGCTCTTTCCGAGGATGTAAACTGCACCTATCAAAACCTCCCATATAGCTTGAAACAAATGTGCGGTTTTTGTGCCCACCTTCTATACAGTTGAAAATCAAATCCTTCATGAGGTGTACCCCCTGTATCATACACTTCCCTACATACAAACTGAAACTAAGAAGGCTGCTTTTATCTGAGAAACACAAAGACCTCAGAAGTCCACCACAACCAACTGTACCACCGTTATTTTAGAATTACATAAGCAGATTTTTTTTTTGTGGTTTCTGCAAAAGAACAGCTCTTATTTTATATTTTTTTAGAGCATGGATTTGAAAAAAAATCAGATACTCGGTCCCAACTACTGAAGTATACCCACGTAGGAAATTCAGCATCAGAAACAGAGCTGGGATGGAGAAATTATATGCTTCCTGAAGTTAGAAATCTCATCCTAACTTCAACATGTGAGAAATCGGTCAATTTAAGCAAATCTAAATTACATGTCCTGGAACAAGCATATTGGCCTGAGTACTTAACGACACAGAACACACTGGCACACTGCTGGAGTAGATAATCATTGCATAACCAAAAGTGTGATTACTAATAGAGGAACAAGGCTGAAAAGGGATTTAACTTAAATGCTCAACACTACCAACTAAGTAATTGTGGGCAGTATTTATATTTAGTTGTACTGCATGTGATCGTATATGCACTACAAGAAGTATTAAAGAAAGATTATTTTCCTATTGGAAGCATAATATTTCAGCAAAACTCTTCCAAAACGTATATATGTTCTCTTATGTAAATAAATTTGCTAAACAATAACTTTTATCTCCTCCATTTAAGAGATCTATCTCTTCCATTTTCTAATTTTAACTAATGCTTTTTATGCTAACATTGGAAATGCTCAGGATTTGCTATTTTGATAAGTTAGGGCACAGGCATACAGCATATGCTTGCTTTTAAAACCCAGAACTGCCTTGATGGAAGAGGCCACCACCACATGCAAAAGAGTTTCATACCTCCGGCGGAAGTGCGCAAGATTAATGATGTGAAATACCGGTATCTACTTGCACTATCTACAAAACACAGCATGGTTTTGATACTTGTTTTTAAAAAAGTGTGCCTCGACATAACTTAAAACCAAGATCATAGCCTAAAACAAGTTATTTCATCACTAACAGTACAGCCTTCTCTCTGTGAAAGCTCTCAAAGCTCTTTAAAAATAAGCTGTAGCTGTCGCCACCTTCTTATTAAAGTTTAATAAGCTCAGCTTTTTAAACCACATAAAATTTTCATCAAGTTTCTCCTGACCTTTGTAAAAATCTAAAGAAAGAAAAAAGGTCGTAAGAGCCCTTTCCCCATGGAACAACTGTTTTGAAACATTTGGAAGAAGCCTAGAACCATGTAGGGGATGCAGAAGGCACAATTTAGTATTCCACAGACATTCATTGAGTAACAGTTATATTTAAACTTTCACCATCCCAAGGGACCACACTAAGTACCGGTTACAGTGTGGTCATTTAAGAATGACATCCTTAGGAAAATCTACAGGATGCCCATGGGACCTGCAGCATCAGACACTATTTTTAGAAACTAAAAAGGAAATCCTTTGTCACAACTGAAGCTTTATAAGTTTGCATTTGTTTTAGGTTTAACAAAACACCAAAGCACTGCCTCACAGTGAGCTCCTGTGTATTAGCCGTAATTCAAGGGGAAAGGGGGGACAGTGACTAGAGGTCAGCAGCTTTGTAAGTTAGCCTTGACAGAGAGACACAAAGGCAAAGAGAGCTCAGCGGATTTCCTGAGGTTTACTGACCCTTCTCAATAAAAGCCAAGGCACACTATGGGGGCAGTGGGTCATTAAGTCCACACTAGTAAAACATTTACTTCTAAAGTTTAACCCATATTTGAGTTGATGACTTGATTTAGTCAAGAGCTCCGAGTATGGCCATACTTAATTCAGTTCTTAAACAAATTATGAGTTGAAAAAGAATGTAAGAAAGGCATATTGGACAAAATTTTACTTAAAATATGTGACCAGGAGAATTAAGCAGTCCATACCAACCGTGATCTTGAACAGAGTTGAAAGTTCATGCAGATCACTAAGCAGCTCTGTACCTTAGTTTTCTTACCCTAACATTCATGACAGATTATAGTTTGGAAATACCTTTATACAACTTCTGAATTACTTATTATTACCTACCTACCTATTACTAAAGCTATCCTTAATAACATGTATAGAATTCATAACATTAGCTCTGCGTTCCCCTACACTATACAAGTTCATTCACAACTTAACTTTCCTCCCCATTCCCAACGTGCATACAGTACATATTATTCAGCCAACAGATTCTACCTTCCTCTTGAACCTATACTCATTAAAACCCAAATATTTTGCTTCAATTCTATTCTTTCATGTCATGTAATATGATCTTGTACTGGTGCTGCTCAGGATGAAAACTCTTTGTTATATAAAAATCCTTGTCCAGGAACATGCTCTGCCTTGGAACAAAGAAGTTCTGAACACTAGTTTGATGGACATTCCTTAGAAATGATTTGTTTCGCTATTGACTACTATATACAGAAATATCACCTCCAGAACTTACCTGATTCCTGTCACGTGCACTTGTGTACCTGATCTTCTGGATGAAGTAAAATATTAACCATGCTGAAGAAATTATCATCAAAACAATAAATGATATTGACACAAAAACTAGAGAGCCCCGACTGAAGTTTTTTGGAGGAACACGGGATCCCACTGCTATTGCCATCAGGACAGAGATATTCTTTTCCAAATAATTCAGGATCTCCTTAACCTTTGATTCTGTAATCATGACAGCAACAATGTCTCCAGTTCCTACAAAAAGAAAAAAACCATTTAATTGACATTTAAAATTAACATGGCATGCTGCTCACAAGATTTTCCAAATGCAAAGATATTTGACAACTTGAAGAATTTAATGTAAGCCATCTATGGCACAAGGAACATGCTGCTGGGCACTCAACTCATGGCTTGTCCTTCAAACCCAGATTTTCAAATTAGGGCATTAACATGCAAACTGTCTGCAGCTCCACACATAGTAACAGATCTCTACCAGCGGTTACACAGTACTTTCCACATTATAATTACTGTGTGCAGTCTGAACTAGCTTTAAAAAGTACATTTATTCCAGATTTGAAGCTGCAAATACCTAAATAGGTAATTCATAGAAAAACATTTAGAAGACAAGTTCAATGATATTGCTAGTATCTAGTTCAATGCTATTGTCTTAGTGCACACAGTGCTGCATACAAGTTGCTCTGGAGAGTTATGCAAGTTCCCCTGCCTGGTGATGAGGCTTTCACATGCCGTCAAGGTTGTCAAGGACCTGTAAAGCACAATTCCAGCACAGAAGCAACAGAGCCAAACTTCTACCTACATCACTTCAGACAGAAGTGAAAGTAAAGCGAGTAAGTCTGGCTGCAAAGCAGAAGAGAAATAAAAAAAAAAAAAACTTGGCAGAAGTTTGAGTGCTGATTTTATCACTCATATACAGACACGCTTGATAAGATCGCAAAGAGGCTGTCAGCTTCATCAGCTCCATTTTGAATGTGTAGCCCACCTGGTTTTCGTAGTGTCTTGTCTCTAGACTACCTCCTGTCCCAAAGGGAAAATTACTGGTACAAGGACAATAAGAGACTCAAACCACAAGACTTGCTGAAAAAGAATGAAATCACCTGCAGAGCAGAGAGAGCACTTATGTTTTAAAAGCAGAGGCCCCATAAAAAAGAGGATCTTGAACTCAGGGCAATCCTGATCTAAGTTCAAAGAAAGCAAAGTTTATAAGAAAACCAAAGCCAGAAAGAAAAAAGCCTTATGAGTGCCATTCTTATTCATCCAGATCTATTTGCTTCCTATACTAAAACCCTTTTCAAGACCTATTTTCAAAATGCTTGCAAAGTCTGCTCATCTGTTTGCTCCATCTGCTTGCTCCAATTCACATTCCCTCAGAGAGGAACTGTATAATGCAAGTGACTTCAGCACTGAGATTCTGGATTTAGAGTGGATTTAAGTTACAGAGAACCTAGTGTGACAGCGAAGAGAGAACATGAGGTCCTACTTAAACACAAGGAATTTGTTCAAAGTCTTTTAATCAAAATCTGATTTTTAAGAAGTTATTGTATCCACAAAATCATGTAGAAGACCCAAAAGAGCAGCATCTTTGAAACCCAGGGCACAATAAGTCAGGGAGACAGACCCAGACAGCTACATGATTTTCCAAAATGGGGGCTTTAACAGAGTTGTGTAACAGTCTTAAAAGTTATCTCATTACTCTTTCCATTCACCATGCCAAATAGTAACTTTTACAGTCACTATCCTCAGTTTTCAGAGCAAGTTCTCTAACATCAGTGTTGTGGATTGTGCTGACAGAACTACTCAGAAGACCAAAGCTGATAATCTCAGAAATTAAGATTGGCACAATAATTTAAAAAATATTCCACAGCCCCAAAATTGTTTTCCCCAAGAAATGTCAACTTTTCTTTATTTAAAATTGAAACAGTAAAGACATTCATGCCTTGTCCTAGTAACATGGGTCTAAGTTGGAAAAGAATGTTCAGTGTTTCCTTCTGAACGAGTATTTTTGAAACAAGTGTCACAGTAACTAAAAAGCTTTCAATAGCAACCAAAACCCAACACAATTTATGGATACAACTTCTTTAATCACTAGTATACCACAGATTCACAAGGTCCACTTTAGTCCAGCTCTCCAGAGACACTTCAGTTCGAGACGTACTGAGTGTGGTTTCATGGAAACTAACCAAGATATTTAATAGGCAGCAAAGCTCAGAAACAGAGCAAAAAGCCACCCCTTGCTTTATTTTCAGAGGAAATCTACTCGGATTCCTATTTGTCCTATTCTTCCTGGGAAGAGAGTCCCTGCCCAGAGTTGCAGCACTTAAATACAGGACAAGAGCCACCTTTCCTGCAAGATCCTGTATGTAGATGCAGCATGTGCTCCTGCAACCCCAAAAACCTGCAGCTCAGATGGTGCAAGATCAACCAAGAGCAGATAGTTTATACTGCTTGGTATTTTCCCTGCGCTTCACTTCTGTTCTTCATATCTAGTTTGGATAGCGAAGAGAGGTGGGGAAGGTGCGGGGGGGACTGTATTCCCCAGAGCACCTTCTGCTAAGCTTCCCCAGTAGGTATTTATTTGCACCGAGGAATTATGTTAGTATCAAACTATCAGTCAGGAGCACTCCATGTAGCATTCTGACATGATTTACAGTTATCTGCAAAGAAAAGCTGACCAAGATCTTCTGATACTAGTCCAGTTCTGTTGGAATCAAAGGCTGAAGCCTCTACCTATTCCCTGCTGTCCAGGGAATGTGACAAAGCTGACAATCTGTCATGCACTTTATATAAAGCCCAGCACAAAGGGGACCTCTGGCATCACTGCAAAGTGATTTGCATTCCAAATGACTCGACTGGGAACAGCCAAAGAGCTACTGCTGCTTCTGACCCTGCGAGAGCCAAGGAGAACTGCAGAAAAGAAAAATAAATTGTGCCTGTTTAACATACTGAAGCTCAGTGGAAACTGGGACTTGGTTCATCCATATTTTTGTCAGGGGCATCACCCTAAATAATTTTAGCAAGAGCTCCCTGTTTGAGAACAATTGGGGGCAGGAGGAGACACTGACTCATTTATTTTAAGCACCTTCAAACCTTGCATTTCTGAAACTTAAGGAGGAAAAAAATCCTCAGGTGAACACAGAAAGACTA
The DNA here is from genome assembly GCF_000690835.1 of Fulmarus glacialis. NCBI lineage: Eukaryota > Metazoa > Chordata > Aves > Procellariiformes > Procellariidae > Fulmarus > Fulmarus glacialis. The sequence continues at coordinate 19,755 of NW_009201677.1, read as the reverse complement.
ACAGTCTTTGTAAGAGTTAGAATATGGTCTTACTACATAATCTTATGAAAAGCAATACTCTCCTCAGCCAAGAACACAGTGTCCAGAGAAAAGAAGCTGGAATGCTAACTAAAGCCAATGAACTACACACTCAGCCGTAAATGACAAGCTAGGACAGACGGTAAGCATAAGATAAATACTGACGCCTGTAAATATAAATCATTTAATTGCTATCATCCAAGCCCAGACAGCTCTTTCTAGCTTGCAATTTTACCATGTGCATGTTTAATTAGCATAGTTATACAACTCTATGTATGAAAAGGGGTAAAGTTGCAATTAATCATTAAATCTGTGTAATATTACACTGGGAGAGGAGAAGAGAGAAGGACTTAAAAGCTGAGAAGACACTAAAACCAAGAAGATGGGAAAACCAGCAACATCCAGAAGTTTTCTGTAGAGCGCCTAAGGAGGCTGCTTTGCTCTCTCACTAATCTATCCATATCTCCTAGCAATTCTAAAAAAGCACATTTAGAAAGTCAATAGAAAGTCACCTCAAAAATTACTGGTCTGATCACAAGCAAATAATTGTTTCCTTTTGTGTTTGTTTTGTTGATTGTTGACGACCCAATGTTTGTCTGAAGCTCAAAATATGGACAACGATGGCCAGCACATTAAGAGAGGCATGGTTCGAACAGCAGACTTCAGACACCTTCCATCCACCTCCCGTCCCTTGGAGGATGCAGGGAATGGCAGCCTGGCAAAACGCAACTGCCAAACAGCTGATTTTTTTTTTTCCTGGGCTTGTGAACAGCCCAAGCAGCTGTTTGGTCAGTACTCGGGGAGAAGGACAGGTGAGACAATTCCTCCTGGGCATCTGAGCAACCTGGCACCGAAGTGCTGCTACTGCTGCAATGCTGCAACCGCCTTCTCACAGACCGGGAGGGCAAAACGGGAGATCTCATCTCAAGCGCGGGACCACCTGTAAGAGGCGCTGAACTATTTTGATTCCGTGTAACAAAATTTGCAGAGAACTGAGAATTAAGTCAGATACTCATAACAAAGGCTAGCACTTTTCTAATTGCTGATATTTTCAGCTAAAGTCCTTGTAATTTCCTAAGTCTTTGATAGTACCTGCTGATGCTGCAGTCACAGCATGAAGCAGATAGACTGCATTCATCTCATTCATCTCAGCTTGCGAAAGAATACCATTCTCTCTTTAAACAGCAGACAATATTTAATTGTAACTGAAACCTTTCATGACTTCATTCTGAAAAACCTAAACTTAACACACATTTATCTGAATAATTCTGCTAGTAGAAATTTCAGGAGTACTTCCTTAAAAAAACCCAAACAAAATCCCCACCCTCCTAATAAAGGTAAAGAATGGTGCAGACAATCACTTGTAGGCTGGATTCAGGGCATGATTCAGACACTGAAATGCCACTGCCTATTTGACTGCAACAATCAGAACATCATAATGATAATGTAATTGGAAATAAAACTGCCCATTTTCACAAACTAGACTTCCCTATTCTTCTGTTAAAATCCCGTAACTGTATGCTAAGCATTTCCGAACATGTTATATCAGAAATAAAAATAGAGCAACACACACTATTCAGTGCCCAGGAAAGGGATCCGTCCTATTCCCATGAGTGACAGATTTCTTGGAATGACATTAAGTAACAGTGAAACCACTCCCACAGAATTTGGGAGCCCACAAAACGTCAACGAAGAAAACAGGAAAGCACAAATGAAGTGCTATGGTTATATATGAAGTTTTGAGAGACCGATAGCGAGTTCTGTGAAAACAGAAGACTTCTGAGCTGCAAGGGAGCAGAGGCAGAAGCAGGAATTACCCGTACAAGGTAAGGGATTTAGCCACAGAGGATATAATCCACGGAACCACGAGGTGAGGTGAGGGAAAGGGAAAAGGCACACTGAGCTGTATGCAAAGCTGCACTGCTAGAGAAGGTGGTGGTAGTACTTAACAACATTGGGGAAAAATAGACAAATTATTCAGATACCTTAAAATTTTAGTCTGATACAAAACAGAAATCGTCATGAAGAATAAGTCTTACATTCTAAAACAGGCTTTTGGAAAAGCAGACACTAAGAGGAAGAGCCTTGGCATACCTTCAGAGTGATTAAAACAGGTCTAGCTGCACACACTTTTATTTTGATCTAATCAGAAAGTAAACAAGAGCACATCCAACCTGTCAACACACAAGTGCAATCTCAAGAGTAAAATATGTTGCTTGAGATGTCCCAAATCAAGTACTTCTGAAAACAGGAAAAACCCGTAATATTTGTCAGTTATTTAGTTCTAAGCAAGGCAAGAATTTAATGCCAAGAATATACATAAATTTTAAAATGAGACTGGATAGCATTTTAAAACATTTTTCTTCCTGTTGCCTTTATAACATTGAAAATGTTGAATTCTTGTCTGTATGTAAACATTTACTTTAGGATGCCTATTTTATGTAGTTAGACACTAGAACAGATGTTATAACACTACCATGAGAAAATTGTAGAGGACAGCAGTATATGAAACTGTTACCTAGAAGTTAGGCTTTCACAGGATGCATCAGTTAAACACAACCAGTGGAACAACTAGCTATCCCGAAACATTGAGCAGATATTTGCAGAAATCACAAGTGTCTCTGCTACACAAACCTATGCAAAACAACCTGGGGAAGAAAAAAAAAAAACTCTTCTGAGGCTAAAACTTGAATTCTGACTGTCTACTTAAGAGGACAATGAAGTAGACAGCCAGGTTCAGTGAGGTCCAGGCTTCTATGAATGGCAACTGAAATACAGTCAAGTTGTGACTTAAGAACACTCAAAACTCTTCTTTGATTGCAGCAAAAAGAGCTCCAATAGATTTTACTCTGCCAGGCTAAGAAAGGGCACTGCACTACACCCTCTAAATATGCCTACATACACTTTAGTATTTTGAAATGTACCATGCCTTGCTGTACTGCTAATAGACATGGGATGGACGTTCACAAAGTTTGGTCCTTTAAGAAAAACAGGCGTATGATTGAGGCATATGATTAGAAAACCAGAAACAGCAAGAGTACCTTTCCAAAGATGGGTGTGACACAATTAACTTCAAAACAAATATTGAAGCCTAATCAGATTCTTGTTTGCTAGCCTGTAGCACATCAAATTATTAAGTCCATAGGTGATAAATAATAATCTTCTAAGAAGGAATGATCTTTCCAATGCCCGCCCTCCTTCATTAAACAAGAAATGATGCTTCAGTGTAATGTTCTCGCCATATTTTACATCAGCTTTATAATCTACTACGACCAAGAGTTCCTAAAAGGAGAGCTAAACAGCAAATTCAGTTGAGGAAACTGTTGGGCCGTATTTAGATTAGAACTGCTGACACATTATTTCATAACCCAGTTGCTCCATTCTGACACTCTCGGAGACGCTCCTTAAGGAGACATCTGCATAAGATCACAACAGGTAGCCACAGCTAAACTCCCCTGCCTCATTCACAAGTCCCCGTCACGCTGACGCAGCGAGCTGCTGGAGCTACGCCCCTGCATTTCCTCAAGCTCGCCAAGGTCCAGCTGCCTCTGCTGCACCCAGCGTACCCCGCTCGGGAAAACTGACACTTAGGGTCTTTCAAAGACACAATACAGTACTAGCACGCAGAAGTGAAGCCGAAGTCTAACGCCTCTCTGCAGATCACTCCCTCTCCATCAACCTCACCCAGAGAGCTCCTTTTCATCTTCTGCCGTAACTCATATGACACTAAGCACTATTAGAAGAATTAAGATCCTTTTACTAAGGTACACCCACCTCTTCTCTAAGCCTCCCACAAGTTCCCGAATCTCTGCCCCATCTTGATTTTTGAAAGCAAAAATACACTACTTCAACGCTTCTGACGGGCGCCGGGAGGACAGATTCAAGGCTGGGCTGGGAAGGGGGGAGCACCAGAAAGGAGAACTTACACAACTCTGGAACCAGAGCTGTGCAGAGTTCACTTAAAATGGTAAGGACACCGGGTTCAGGGGCTTGTTCCCCGCCCCCCCTTTTGACTGCCTTGACCATTCTACTTACATTGCATATTCCCTTTCTGTAGAAGGGCTTCTATCTTTTGGGAATTGTATTTATGCATATTTTTTAATGCATGTGACCTTTTGGGCTCTTTACACTAGGGAAAAACAAGCCTACATAAGGGAAAAGCAGACAGATGTTGCAGTGATTTTACAGATACTTCACACAATGTTTTTCCCTTTTAGCAATGCTTCTTTGCATCTACTTGCATTACAATTTTTTTGAAAAGGAAATGGACATTCCACTTAAATAATGCCGGAAGAATGAGAAAAACTTGGTACAAAGGAATTTATCATTTTATCATCCCCTTTCCACAATCTGTGCACAGATTTTTTTTTATTTAATTCACATAGTTTTACAAGGCATTTAACCATGTATTATGGTGAGTAAACTGCATCTGCAGTCCTATTTAATGAATACTTTTACCACTAAAGTATTAGTACGCTAACAAAGTAGCCCAAATTTTATATTCAAACCTTGAACAAACACAAATTAATAAAAAGCAGAAGTTTTGACTAGGGAAATGGTGTAATCCTAACACATGACACACTACTGAAAAAAGGTTCCTCATGTCCACAATTTCACGTATTTCCAAAATACATAAGTCTTTATCTTCAAAAGATATTTCTGCTTATTTCTTCATGTATACTTCTAAACAATGTCCAAAACCTGTTACCTTAGATCTGGATTTAACACCCAATCACTGATTACAGTGTCACATTCTTGATTAATCAATAATATTAATGTAATGTGACCTTACTGGTCCATTCATCAATTTAAGACACACCTGGATGTGTCTGGTCTCCATAATCTTGCATCCTGTAATGTGACCAGGTGCTAGTAGGTGGCTCCCATTTTGCTATTTCTGGATAGCAGTTTGTATTCCCACTAGTGGAAGCTGGAGCTAAAAACCCCAGGGATTTCTCATAAGGGTAGCCTGCGATGCTCACGTATTTTCTTCTATCTACAGACAACGTCCATACAGATTCATCAATCTGGACAGTCATTCCAAACAAATTCAGCAAAACCCAAAAGAGAAACGGCAAGAGAGCCTTACCCAAGGACACTACAAAATATTTTTAGAGCTTCATAAATAGCATATTCATAGATTAATACCATAAATTTGATACCTCTGAATCCATAGATTTTGGGAATTACTCTGCTGCTGGAGTTCAGACTTTGCATAAGAAAAAGAATGTAATTACTTACAGTCACTAACAGTCCCGTGGGCCTTTTCACAGTCACAGAACTAATTACCCTTTCAGCTGGCTAAGGAAAAACGAGCTTAACTGCTGTTATTTTAGTTGTGGATGAGGCATATACCACGCAGAAACACTGGTAAGAAGTTCTGCAAGGCACTGAGGCTATGTTAGCTTTGTAAAGGGGTTTCCTTGGCTTATCCTGAAGAGACAAGTGCTTCCTTATGGTCCAGAATCTGTGCTTCAAACACATGCCTCTCCACACCTCGTTAAGTGTCAGACACCTCCATCTATGGTATGACAGACTTTTCTGATGGATACACCTCCAAGAAATGCAGTGGGAAATTAACTATAATGCTGTTGACACTTGTTCCCCTCATTTTCAGTTAGCACATACAAACAAACAATATAAAATGATCAAAAGATAGGTAAACTATGGTTAGACTATTGATTGTTTTGCCTTTTTTAAGGCTTCAACTTTAATGACTCATCTCACCTTCCTTTTCACTAATATCCCAGGGTAAATTAATAATAAATTATAACAACAACAATATTGTATTATACAATAAAGTTAGTTTTGAGCTGTGGATTAAAAGTAGGTCTCAGTAATCCAGGGAAAGTTTTGCAGTGGATTTGGTATAGAGCCGAAATATTCGTCAGCACACATTTGTGCAGAACAGTCTGCAATGCACCCCGCCATAGCCTTCACGCACCAGCCCAGCTTACAGTTACACAGAGACCTTCCTGAGGAAAAGGCAAGCAGCAGAGGAAGAGATGTGCTGCACGCAGCGAGAGTGCCGCAACAAGGAGAGCGGCCCCTCCGCTGCCGGCCCTCCGCGGTCCACTCCACCCACTCCGAATTAGGGCAAGAACATGGAATAGCCATTAGATGGCTACAACTCCAAACCTCCTCCTGTCCCGCCCGTCTCTGACCCAGTGACCTAAAACAGTCCACACAAGACACATGCAGTTCTACCACAGTTCAAAGCAAGCACAGACCCGGCCTCCCGTGCCAGCGTGCTTTCTAGGTGACCGGAGGGCCACCAGGAATCCTCCCCTTGGAAGGAGACCCTTTCTGGGAGCCAGAGCTGGCAGCTCTCCCGCAGTACTACAGCAGGAACGTCACCTTCGTGCACGTCACCAAACAGCAGCACCTTCTTGCAGAAAACGAATGCATCGTTTCTTTAGAAGTGCAATGAAGATTGATCCTGATAAGACATCTGCAGCTTGTTCTAAAGACTTTTAAAGATTTTCCTGTATCAGGTAAATCCTCTGAAAAAGGTATTGTACTAGAAGTTGTTTAAATACTTCAGGAAGTTTCTTCAGCACTGATGAACAGTAGTTATTGGAATCCAGCAGCTTCATTTTGACACTCTTCTATATTTGTCTATATTTTTCTCTTTATATTTGTTCCATAAATCCTGAGTATGAAATTTTAACTTCAGAGGCTTCTTTGGTTTATATTCTTTTCTATAAATCCAAATAAAAGTCTAGATTTTAATAGAGAAGTTCAATATAATATTTAACTATTTTGAACTTGACAGGACTGTCTGCACCACACACAAACAAAAAAAAATTAAAATGCTATTTTACCTGCACTTCCTTCCTATTCCCATAATTGATTATAAAGGAGACGGCTACTACATATTTTCTCTACCACGTAGGCTCTTTTTTACATTAGACAATATTTGTTCTGCTTGAACAGAAGTAGCAAGCGAAACCACTCATAAAACTGCCTTCCTGCCAGTGATATCTACGCTGGCAAAGATGTCCTTCACTCAGGTTGATAAAGGACATCTACAAGAATGTGTAAAATAAGTTTATTTTACGTGCACGCAGTAATACATACAAGGATGTACACAGAGAAGAAAATGTTGCAAATAACATTAACAGGAATATATTTTTTTTATAAAAAAGTTCACCAAGTCCTTAAGGTCAATACCTACTTTAAAACTCAACTTGAAGTCAAAGGGGCAGAGACTTAGTGGACTATCACACAAAAAAAAGCAAATTCTGGTATTAGCAATAGAAACTGTCCATTTGACATGGTGGTGATAGACTGATTCAAGAGTGACAGTTGTTATCTAGCCATCAGAAGGAATTTATATTCTGCTACATAATATGTTGAGCATGAACAAATTTCCATAAGATTAAAATTTTCAAATGTGTGTTCAAGCATAAAATATTAATCCCATAGGTGAGAACTGCTTACTGAGCTCTTTTCATAGGGAATCACCTCTCTGCAGGTAGGCAACATACATAAGTCTATATAACATTTTACTTATTTTTAGCACAGATGTTGCCTAAGCTGGTGATTGGAATTAATGCAAATTTCAAAGTAGGAAAGTGTGCAGTTCACAGAACGTGCATTATCAGCAGCTGCCACTTTCCTCTCTGCTTCACCAGGGAGACAGAATATTCCTAGGGTTTGGTACGCAGCAGTATAAAAATTATGTTACAGTGATATAAAATGACACAAAGTCTAGTTTCACCTGTCTATGGAAAGAAAACAGTCACGAACCTGGTCATCGTAATACAGTTGCAAAATTGTCTTGTGAAGAATGCATTTTTAAAAGAATAGAGGAATACTGCACAGCCCTAGATATCACATGGAGATAAGACCAACTTGGTGGCTCACCTTCACTTTCACTTTATATCAACTCTATTTAACACGAATCAGCAGCAGAACAGCTATCAAATACACAGGGTCAATTCCTCCTGACCTTTAGGGATAGAAAATACTAAAGAGAGGAGATGTAGCACACTGAAATATCTAATTAGCAGATGATGTGGTCGTTCGCCACCTAAAAAGCACACAAGCAGCGATATGGTTGAAAAGGCAGAAAAAAGACCACAGAGTGCCTTGAATGTGTGCAAGACCGCTTTATGCGCAACTTTTGTTTGAATAGGCTCATCATGTAAGCATAGGTTCTTGAATCTATACCCCACCTAGAATGCTGGACCCCCAACCCTCCCTCTGCCCAGGCTAACACCAAAGGACTCGTCTACATCCGCCATGCACGCTTCGGCTCTTGCATCGAGCAAACAGGAGGCTGCTCATCGGAAGCTCTGCAAAGCGCAGACCGCGAGGGACATCCCTCACTTGACCATAATGCGATCAAAACAAAAGCTGTGGAGCGACTTTCCTCTTCATCACGGTGTGGGGCTGAGGTGGTATTTCAGTTCCAGGCAATTACGCCAGCTTACAAGACACCATTTGACCCACAGCAGCTCTCACATTTTATAACTTGAGACATTATTTCAACCTACCACAACCACTGCACCTATTGATACCGTTTCAAAGGCAACACACTGGTCTTCAGAGCTGAAACACTGAGTGAACTAGGATTTCCTAATAAAAGACAGACACCGTCCCATTGCTACGAAAGCACCTGCCAAATCTAACACCATTACGAGAAAGAAGGTATTAAAGTTATAATCAAACCCATTACATGATTTAACATGTAACAGAGCAAAGAATGCTAGAGCTGTATTGTTATCGATAGTCTTTTTTTCTGCCACAGTAAGGTATTCCAGGCCACAGGAGGAGTCACAAATCAATGCTAAACAGAGACTGCAGACCGGACAATCCTACAGGTATTCCAAAGAGAGACCAGAGCTGAAGGTTTAGGAGGGTACTATATCAGCAGAGAGAGAAGTGGCAAAAAAACACAAAAGGAAGGTGATAAAAAGGTTTATCTAGAATATGGGACTTTTTGCCTGCAGATTACTTGCAAAAATGTCTAAGGAAGGTACCCAAAAATGGCTTGTCAACAGGCTGTGAATTGCTACAGAGGTCAAAATCTCCCTGGAAAATTCCTGTGGTGTACAGAACTGGGAAGGTCAAAGCCCACTAAACCAGAAGAAGCCACAAGACATTTCCCTTGGAAAAAGGAGAGAAAGAAGCAACCATAGCACTCTAGTAAAAGAATTCAATTCTAATTGTGTGACAATATGCAGAGCAATAATTAGGAAATTCCAGTTTCCAAGCAACCCCCTATGCTTAAAGAAAAAGGACTGAAAATATTCGGGGAGGGGAGGGGGGAGGAACAAAAAAATCAGCTAGCAGTACAGCCATCAAATATAGAAATATGCCTTTTCTGATTAAGCTAAATAATTCCAAATTGAGAAAACCTTTGGGAAAAACGAAAAATGTAGTTATCAGAATTGTGAAAATCATTTTTAACCAAGGAAAATGTTTACATGTGAGGCTCCCACTGGCTAAGGTAACTTACTAGTAACAGCGAAATTTTACACATGGATAGCCCTAGAAAAGTAGAAATCCAGATTTTTAGCATTATTCTAGACCAGCATAGTCTAATTCTAGACAACTTGGAGAGGCACCTGCTCTCTGAATCACTAAGTCTTGTTGATTCCTGCATGGCACTTAAAGACACATCGTAGAAAGAAACCCTCTGTAAATTGCCATTAAAAAAAGCATGCAAGCTCAGAACCTGATACAACTGTTAACATTTGAAAGTCCCCACCATAACAGCCAGTTGAAGACACGTTACTATAAAAATTCTTCAGGTACAGATGCTTTGTAAAATTCTAGACCTTCCATGACACATTAGCTATTCTTCTTCAGAAAGGTTTGAAACAGATTGCTCCTAAGGTCTTACAGATATTTCCTCACTCCAAAACACGCACCCCACTGCAGAGGAAAGTGTTCCTCATTTTATAAAATGTACGCTGAAGGAAAATAACTTTTCAGAATTATTGACTTATTTCACTATATTGCATACATGTAAACGTCATCAGAGAACAGGCTATTTCAAATAGCATCATCTGTGCCCTGCCAAGAGCTCTTGAGCAATAGTTTATACGGCAAAAGAGGACCCGGGCAAAAAAGAGTTATAGTGAAAGAGATTCTGTTTTATTTACCTTGATGAGTCATTGTGACAGGTTCTTCACTGGATATATTGTTGTAAATGACCACAGCTGTGGCATTATGTGAAGCTGCTCGCAGTATTTTCTCTCTAAATGTACAGTTTCCTCGCTGCAGTAAAGCAATCCACTGCTTGGTGTTTGGTGGAACTTGGAAACGCGTTCGAGGGTCACAGCCCAGGCGATCTGCAACTGAAATGGGAAACGCATTTACACAGATGGCAATTTGTTCAAACAGGAAAAAAGAAAAAACTAACTCCAAGTTTTGCTGAATTACTTAACTGTTATGCACTAGGAAGCCACTATCCTCTTGTTAATAAAGCCTAAAGCAAACTGCATTCTTACAAAAAAAGTCTTTAAAAAAACATCTCGCACACTGAAAGCCGTGTCTATATGCCCGAGAATTAGGCTCACTAACACAAGCTATTTTTAACTCTAGTGCAGCTAGAACAATGAATTTACATTTGAATCAATACCTGCCTACAGGCTGAAAAACATTAGAATATGGTTCATATGCTATAGGCATTTACGAAACAGCTGTTTATCAGTCATTCTGGGGAGTATAACTTTTTTTCCTTTCTAATGCAGTCATAAGTATCACTGCAGTGGGAAGTATAACTAAACAAAGGAGGTTGTGAAAACAAGATTTCAGAGTTATCTGCTGTGTGCAGGCTACTGTAAAAAGGCATGATATTAAAAGCTGATCTCGTAAAACCCAACAGCTTTTTACATACGCGCATTTTGTCTACAAGGAATTGCCTTCAAATTTGCAAACACGATGCACTCAAGTTGTCAGCTAAACAGGTACTGATGGTATAAAGGAAGAGTAACAGAAATGGCAAATGACAGATGTCTGAACTGAACAGTATGCAAAGCTCTTCTTTTGTCCTTTCTGATGCTGCAACGTATCCTGGAACAACCCAAACCCACACAGAGCTATGTACAAAAGGCACAAACTACAACGCAGAGGATAACTCCATGGTACAGCAGCTGAAGCTGATGAAAGACACTTCTATTTACACAACTGGAAACAAGCAGTTTAGTCTGACACGCTGGTCATATCATTAAAGGATTTTAGACATTTAGAGCCAACAGTAACTTATAATACAAATATATTTACCCTTTTAAATGCCAAGAGCGTAAGAATCTTTCGCTACTAAAAATGGTTGGGATAAACAGTGATTTTTCAAGATATAAACCAAAAATTTATTTGCATAATAGGATCTGTAATGTTTTCAGAGCTAAGAGCAATTCAAATGAAGTGTCCCATAAAATTTTCCTTTTAAAGAAGCGAGTTCTTCAGCACAGACTATGGGATTTCAGCAAAAGGTCTACCACAAAAAATACCCAGTTTAATGTATCAGCTGGAAACAAAACAAAAGACCTTTTAAGCATTCTCAGCTTAACATAGCTCAGGTTAAAACCTATAACAAAGGAGATTCAAAGGATCTCTTCTGAAACAAGAAAGAAAAACTTCTGTTTGCCTGAAGAAAACGAGTGCAGATGAATCTATATTGTGGCAGTCGTAGAGGAAGTCGCTGCATCTCTTAATTTGGAGAAGTGCCTCTCCCTGTTCCCCTGGAAGGAGGGCGGGGAGCCAGAGACAAGCACGTCCTTCTCACGATTGTTCTTCAAGGCTGCATTAGACATTTCAGACATGAGGGCTATTTGTGGTATTTCTGTATTTGTGCTTTTGTTTTACACAGGGATCAGGGAAAATCTGAAACACAGATGCCTGAAGCCGAATTTTAGAGTATTTTCTTCCATTGCCCTGACATTATTACTCAAATCCCTTTGGAAATTGCTAGCTAGCTCTGATCCACACACGTTGCTTTGGAGCACTGCTGACAGCCATCACGAACAGCAATGATCACAGCAGTGCACTTGCATATCAACTGCACTCTTGTAGCTTGTTTCTGTAGTCTTAAATTTAAGAGAACAGTACGTTTTTAAAGGAATCATAGTCCTTTTTGACAATGTGATAGAACCATAACACAGCTCATGTGCAACCAGTCTTGGTGTCCTCTGTTAAGATAAAAGCAGTTTACGCCTTAATGCACACTTCCCCCTTGTTCAGACCATTTCCACTTAAAAACGCAGGAGGGGGAAAGCACCAGCAGACCGTGATAGGACGTTTCACAAGCCTTAAAAGCTAAAAATCCCATCCTTCTCCAGTGAGGTCACATTCCAGAATCTCAGGTGTCCGTCAGAAAATACCATTCAATAAATGGCCACAATTCCACAGAATCTCCTCAAACCGCCAAAATTAACTCTGAAAGTAGATACTATGGCCAAAATAAATTTACTTAAAATATATGGCATGGATGAAGAGCAGTAATCCTATGGATTACTTACAGTTTGCTTCAGTACAATCATGCTCAAAGCTAACATACCAAGTGAAAACAAAAATGGCCACAAAAATAGAGTAATGTGTTATTAGAATGAAAAATCATAGAAGCAACAAAAGGCAAAAGGCACTTTGAAAACTTGAAAAGGGAGGCAGCATTCTCAAAAGTCTGCTGTATAATTCAGTTTTATAAAAATTTATGTAGGCACCTTTAAATTTGTATGGCTTGAAATTTTTAGCTTAAAAACCAACAGAGAAAGCAGTAAAAGATAACAGAAACCGCATCTGTGGGAAAAGTAGTACAAAATTTTCTAGCACGGTAGAGATCAAAGTCTCTTTCAGCTGTGGACAGAGCTATGAAATGTTACTGGATAGAGCAACAGGATTAGGAAACAAGATATTAAGAGATAAAAGCTTTCCAGATATAAACCAACAAACACCACTCAAATGCATACAGCATGTTATTCCTAACGAGGTGGATTCAGTATGTCCCGATGAAAATTTAACCCCTGACAATATTATTTTAGCATTATTTAAGTAATATAAAAACATTAAGGAAAATGTGGTTGTTTTAGATAAACCTGAACTGAGTAACTGCAAGTCACTTTTCTTTACATTAGTATCCTATTTACACCACACAAATGTTAAGTAATCTTTTAACTAAATAAAATTCAGGAACAATAGTGGAAAGTCCGAGTTTTTCTGCTCATCTTTTCAATAGACTTCATACACTCCGAGAAGAGCGAAAGTCTTATAATCACCGTCACCCTGCTAGCATAGCGAGCTGGCTAAAATAAAATATCTGCTATACACCTAACGTGCCAGGCACATCAGTTGGCATTGTAAGGGACACAGATAAATGAACAGTGTCAGCAAGAATCATCATCGATAGCTCTCCATTATCATGCCATCTATGCTCCATCATCCAAAATCCAATCAGGATCTGAAAGACTAGGGCTTGCAAGTATTACCTGGATGATGTCCATGCCAGAATGAAAAGCAACTTCACATTAAATTAAAGTTATTCTAAAACAAATCACTCACACATAAAAAGATATGATAAGAAGTCACTCATGTCATTTCATAATTTCGGAAAATATAAGCATAGAGCAAGCCATCTAAGTATGTTTTTCTGTAGGTGTGCTACTCTTCTGGCTTATTTGAAATACAAGTTATTTACTCTGCCTTTGCTTTCTCCATGTCTACATATGTACCATGAATGTGTTGGCAAAAAACCAATTTTCTGTTAGAAGTAGCAGCCTGCTGGGTTAAAGAGCTATGTACAATGTTGTTGTAAATATCTCCCTTCCTACTGTAAGCCCCAACACGAGGGAAGAGCCTCTTTACAGAAGGATCAGCTGCGATTTAAGTTTCTACAGTTAGGCTGCACGTTTGTTCTCAACTTTAGGAGAGCTTCAGTTTCCTCTTGCAGAGCACACAGGACTGCTCAACTTGCATAGAACTGTGTCTCCTTATGCAGTTTTTTTTTCTGCTGAAGGACTAATGTTTGTGACCGCTTTTTAGGGATTCATGTGAAAGAAATAGTTAATAAAGTAATAGATCCAGCCAACTACTGAAGGAGTATTGGCAAGCTTACATTAGAACAGCAACAGTACTCTCCCACTCAACTTTTCCAATTGCTTGACCAGGTCCTTTAGCCTCCCCCCCGTAAGAGGGATAGCCATTTTGGGGTAGCAAAAATTAAATTAATAGGTCAGCTGTCAGAAGCTTTGCCAGAAGTAAGTACACACCTGCCTGAACGCAGACTGTCTCCCTCTGCTTCTGAACCACGACTGGGTTTGCTTTCTCTCATATACCATGTGTTTATGTTGCTCTTGCATTGCTTAGAACATAGCTGTGATGTCCCGCTTCAGCCAAGGTTGCTGCATTGACTGTTATCAGACTTTGTCCCCTTTGCACAAAAAAGGGCCAGTGCCATGATCCCACACCCTGAGCACTAACTATTTTATTCCATGTTTTTTTTCTTTTTTTCTTTCTTTTTTTTTTAAAAAAAATCAGCTATCTTGATATTGATTGCATCTCAGCTAATAGTCTACTCTCTGAGGCTAGCACCAGTTGCCAGAGCTGGTCTGTCTCAGCTACACATACAGAAAGAATTTTAAAGTCCCACCTTCAATCACTGTGATACAGGATGATCAGGTGGAGAGACACCACCAGTATTTTGAGGGGCAGCACATGGAGAGATTCGTTGGGAAAGAAAGCAGCACAGGGGAAGATGCAGCCCCACGCAGCCTGTGCCCCAAAGCATTCCCTCCTCCAGCGGGCACTGCCCAGGCAGGTGCTACGCAGCACACCCGGCTGGCAAAACAGCCAGCCTTGTGCAACACACTAATTATAATCCTGTGACAAAATTTCCAGAAAAGGAATTCAGCTGGGAAATTCACAGAAGCAACACACCAGCATTGATTCTGTCTTATTTCAAGGAAGGATACTAGTTATTTGCTATCCCATTAGGATTTAATACGTGTAATATATATCTTTTCTTTCAACACATTACTACTTATGTTATTATCAATATAGTCCTTATTCAAGCCAGTTATAATTTCCACTTTTTAAAAGTTGTGTCAATGAATTACGTACAGCGATATTTTATTTTCAAGAGCTATTTCAGGTAATTGCTTTGACTAAAGCTGGCTTTAACACTAAAAGAAACTCTTTGAACAAGGGGTAATCTTGTTTCAGGGAAGAAGTTAAACAAAAGAAAATCACTGAAGCTTAGAAGAGTCCTGTAATAGTTCAGATTTAATCTTGTTAGCTCAGTAAGTATACTACAATTATGGCTATAAACTCCAATATATAACCTCCACTTTTGTTATCAATTAATGACTACTAATTAAGCTGGATACTGAGACGAATGGTAAAGGATGGATGCATGCACAAGATTTTTCTTCCACTACTCTGTATTTATTGATATGTTTGCTTGTTGTATTTCCCTAAAGCTTATTATTTTGGATTCTGGGCCAGAAAGGAACACAAAATTCTGTCTGAATGTTACCTAAAGCTCTGCAGTTACCAGGAAACTGTCGTTTTAAGCCTTCTGCAGCTAAAACTTGTTCACACAACATGTTTATGAAGTGTCAGATGCTACAAAATGCTATAGTTACAGTACCACGCACAAGATATACCTCCATTCCTAACGTGCCAATATTGTTTCTTCCCCACTTCCACCTTTTTCTAACACACGTTTTTCCTCAAATTCTCAGTCTCCTTGCCCAGCCACAACGCTACCATCCCCTTTCTAGGCGTTCTTTCTCCAGCGCAGCTTTCATACAACCATCACCTCCCCGCAAGCCCTTTAGACTCCAGTCCCTTTCCATCCCCCCTCACCCCTTGTTCCAGACCTATTGCCTGAGCGAGTCTTAATATTTTCACGTTTAGCTTTCAGTCTGCTGCTGTTTCACTCCCTATCAGTCCCATCCCCAGTCCTCATCACCCTGCCTGCTTCCCCGCCAGCCAAGGTGCACAAACCCTCCCCTCCCCGCAAGGTCCGACCGTCTGCGAGGGGACCTGGCGAGCACACAGGACGGACGATTCCAGTCCTCAACTGTGTACCCAAACCCAGAATGACATGCAATAACCCAGACTCAACAGCTACAGAAAAGTCCTGTTCAGCACGGAGAAGATTTTTGAGGGAACCAAGCCACAAAGCGCTGCAGTTTCTACCAAGACTCATCAGAGTGAATTTTCAGTGGCGTCTAGCTTGGTTTGTCACAGCAAGAGAATATGCCTGACACCTGAAGGTCAGCACCACAACTGGTGTCAGGCACCTAATACCAAAGAAGCTCAAAAGCAGAGGTCACGGGTGGCAGAGGGCTGAACACTGACATGGTGCGTGTACAGACACTGCCGCAAGTACCCCCTGTGAAAAGTTTGGCTGAAGCGGCTGGTTCCACAAAGTCACAAATAACGGAGTACGAGACTGAATGAGAAGTGCTCGGTAACCTCACCAAAGAGATAATATAAACCTGAACTAAACTATCAGAAAAGCTGCATCAGGCTGTCAAGATGCATGTCACTATTATCCTTCCATGCAGAACCAGAGGAGCATTTTTTGGTCATCTGCAAGCATTCATATCCGGAAGCTGTTTAAAATGCCCTTCTAGTAACAGATTATTTAAGTCATGACAAGATTAACAAGTTAGAAGCAGCAAGAAAAGGAATTAGAAGTGGAAGAATGGAAGAGAGACCAGCAGAGAAACTCTGCTGCTATCGTGCAGTTAACGCACTTGGAAAGAGACGCGTACGCAGGCACTGTATTTACACCCAGTGGACGACTGTGACCAACAGCTCTCTGGAGCTACACTTTCACAAGTCACAAGCGGTCACGCAAATTACTGCCATATCACTTCCAGGGGAACATTGCTTTTGAAAGCCGTATCAATTTCATACAAGGGTCTATAAAAAGAACAGGCAAAGAGTTTTAATACATGTATTAACATGACAAGATTGAATTTGATTAAAGAAATTCTCCTAAAGAAACAGGAGAAGCGATCGAATATTCCATACTGCACTGAGATTTAAAGGATGGGTAATCACATGGGACTGGCAACTTCAAAGCAGTATATAAAATACCGGGCATATTCAAGAACACAAGTTAACAAAAAACACCGCAGAGCACAACATTTAACATCACAGGCTGTGCTGTTACAAATGGTGTATGTTCAGCAGCAGATCGTTGGCCCTAAATCTTGAAATAGTGAATTCATTTATTTCCCTGCAGGCAATGAATAAGGGATCTTAACGCAGCATGCAAAAATGTGACATTAAGGACATTTCAGCTCTGAAACATGGATGCCCCAGTCTACACCATCAAGGTGCTAACAGATCACCCACGTTCATGGGAATTTCAAGGGATAGCCCGTGAATGGGTGAATGCTTGACATCAAAGCAGTTGCAGAGTCAAGGTATCTTCAAACATAGTTGCTAACAGTTGTAGAGTCCTTTTCTTCTTCGGATAAGTGAGAACTGGGGTAGAGCATTTACTGCTCTAACAGCAGAGGCCGGTGCTAGCTACTCATGTTAAGAGCTATTAGAAAAAAATATTTTGCAAACAAGTTCTACAGCAATATTAACAGGCTGATAAAAAGGCATTAGAGCAATTACTTTCAGCAAGACAGCACTGTCTTTTATCAAATCTAGATATAAAAAAGTGGAAGAATATAAATACAAGACCCTTAAGCATTCAAGAACATCTTAACTAAAAGCATAAAATATTCCAATATTTCTTACTACATGAAATATTTTTAAGCCACAAGGTGTGCCTCGGCAAAATTAAAACAAAATGTATACTATACAACAACCTACATAGAACAATTCAGAAGAACTTTAAAGTAAGACAACTGCTGCGGTGTTTGCTTTAGCAGTCTTCTGTTGACAAACAGAAGGACAAAACTGAATCTCCCCAACAACTGATGCCAAAGTTTTAATGACTGCAGCATGTCAAAACTCCAGAAATGGAGGTCTGCAATTTCATGATTCCTAACGTGCTTTCTCACTGAAGTTACTCATCATACAATACTTAGCAGTAAGGTATAAAAATGCTGTTTATGGACTGCTCAGAATTTTATTTAGCTCTTCTCTCATTATTACCTTCCAGTGAAAATGCTGTCAGCCTCCCTCAATGTTTT
Source organism: Fulmarus glacialis (assembly GCF_000690835.1). Lineage (NCBI taxonomy): Eukaryota > Metazoa > Chordata > Aves > Procellariiformes > Procellariidae > Fulmarus > Fulmarus glacialis. The sequence continues at coordinate 1,624 of NW_009201677.1, read as the reverse complement.
AATCACACTTCAGTGAAGACCATATCAGAAGAAAGCAGAAAAAGCTACAGAAGCAGGTTAAAAAGTAATTAATATAAAAAGTGTTTCTTGTCAAATAATGCAGCTACTAAACAAATCAAGTGTTTTGATACCTTGCATATATTAAAAGGCAGCAGTTTTTAAAACCTTAAAAATACTACTTGTAATAACAGTGTTTATGTGCCTAACACTCTCAGGACAGCCTCCTGATCTCATATGGCGGTTGGGGTGTGTGTGTCCAAGTGAGGAACGCCGGGAAGCAGGAGGAAAGACTGAGCATATTTGATGATAGCTGGCTACAAGAGCATGGTGGAGGTCGGATGCGAAGTACAAATGAAAATCATTTTACAGTAGACTTGCCCAACAATTTCTACTTCCTCACCCTTCCACCCAAAATATGCTATATTAATATATTCTAGTTAACACTTTGTAAAGCTAATGAAACCGAGCTTCAATGGAACTGCAAGCATCTGCTGACGCACAGTCTGCTTCATATGTACTAGAAGCTTATAGCAGGCTGCCTAGAAGGATGCATTTTCTTCTGAAGAAGCATTAAAGTATTCTCCTGATCTTAAGATTTGGTAAATTCTCAAAAGCTTTTAATAATACAGTAGTTCTGTGTTATCAATTATTTTAAAAAACTCTTAATATTCACCACATAGATTTTAGTTTTAACTGACTACATTATTTCACTATGCATTATTCAGAGGTTTACTGTCCAGGAGACAGGTTGGGACCACTGTGATCCATCAAGAGGTCCATTTCTTAAAGATGGCAGTTTAGATAATGTCAAGAAGGGTTTTCAAAATAAGATACTACTAAAACCACATCATTACGACTTGGTTTCATTTCAGGCAAAAATCAAGACAATACTCTCACTTGTTTAAATTAGTGTTCTCTATAAAACCCAACGTTTGTCAAAAAAACCATCGATGCACAACAGCTTCACTTCATTAAAAGAAAACTTGTTTGGAAGCACTACACAGCGTCCAGCACTGCAAACAAGCGCACTGTGGACTGGCCATGCGAGTAACAGCCTGATGGCTTCAGTCCTTCCAAGTCTTGATGGACAGCTTAAGCAGCATTTTTAAGCAACGTACACTGAACAATCACGACTTCATGCAGCTGCAAAAGCCATCCAGATGCGTATCTATCACAGCGAGATAGTTATGCAGCTGTTCTGAGATTCACGGCAACGCTAACCAAATACTGTTAACTATCGTTACCGACTCTCTGTAATTAGTTTAGAAATAACACCTCCATCGCTCAGAATGACTAGCCTACTGGGACCCAGGCTAGCAAACACATTACGCTTTGCAGAGCCGTTACTGAAGCCAGCACTCTCAGATCATGGATTACTGTTTTCTTATTATTTTCCTCTGGGCAAGTTCTTCCTCCTCTTTTGTCCGAGCTCTCTAGGAAAGTCTGCAAAGCTCAGACAAAGGCCAGCCACCCAGTACCGGAGGCACCCGACTGCAAGCGACCGACGGCTGCGAAGGAAGCCTCACCTCCGTTGATGGGGACGGGGGCCACCAGCAGGCCCTTGACCTCCACCTTGGGGGAGTCCTGCCCGTAGCGGCCGCGGTCGATCCTCAGCAGCGTGGGG